>NC_051156.1:1457732-1661211 GCF_013339745.2 Dermacentor silvarum
GACGAATAGCTCGCCTGGCCAGGGGCGCTGCCCCTGGTCAGCTTCTGTCCCTTCTAATCAAATGCCTCTAGAAGCCTTTTTTCGTAGTCGAGTGAGCAGCATTCCGGTGGCGCTGGTACCTTTGAATGGCGGCTCCATTCGAATCAATAACCCGCAAGCAATTAAGGCGGATCTTAAGGCTGTGACTCATCACTACCTGCATATCACAGACATTCGACAATTTGGACGAGGAGGCATCGTCTGCAGATCGCCAGATGAGGCATGTGTAGCAGATCTACTAAAATGTTCCTCGTTTGGCTCCATTAAGGTGAACGCTTTCATTCCACCTCATCTGGCATGCACGAAGGGAATAGTGCGTGGTGTGGACTCTCGACTGAGTCCGTCAGAAACACTGGAAGAGCTCTCTGCGGCAGGTGTTATTGCCATTTATCGGTGCAACCGCGTGACTGATAACGTACGTGTACCGACAGAATCTGTGATTGCCACGTTTGCGGGTACATCATGTCCTTCAGAATTAAAAATTTGGCCACTAATTTTTCGTGTAGACCCTCTAGCATCGCGCCCGTTACAATGTCGTAGTTGTTGGCGTTTTGGACACAGTGCGGGTGGCTGCAAGTCTAGTCCTCGTTGCTGCGTCTGTGGTGAGGGACATCCGGGCAATGAGTGCGCAACTCGAACGGAGAAGTGTTGCCTATGTGGAGGTGCGCATCAGGCTAATAATTCTGACTGCCCTTCTCGATCACAAGAAATTCAAATTCTTGAAGTAATGGATAAAAGGCGTTGCTCCCGCAGAGAGGCTACTGTAGCTGTAAAGGAAAGATCCCATGGTTACGCTGGTGTTGTGTCGCGGCAACCTGCTGCCATGGATTCAACCATTTCAGAAGCGTTTGCAACCGCGGTCGAAAAGTCAATGGCTAAGGCCATGGAACGCCTCGTTGAAAGTGTGTCTGACTGTATATCGCAAATTGTGTCCGCACAATTAACGCAACTGCTGCAGGCAACTTCTGTACCTCTTCCTAATGTGGTACCTGAGCTCAACATGCCCAATCTGCCAATCGTCAGTACGGACAAGGAATCAAATATGGCTGGTCCCAGTAACTTGGAGTTGGATGATGTATCGACTATGGATGTGGAGTCGCGGGCCCCCAAACGTCGCGGGTCCCCCATTAATGTTGGCTCAAATTCTCGCCCCCATTCTAAACCCAAGAAAAGCCCTAATGACGCCGAGTTAACAGACTCTATTTTGGAGAGAGCAATTGCCACTGCGGTGCTCTCGCCGCCCGAGGGCTGATGAGAGTGCTTCAGTGGAATTGTCGTTCTATACTTGCTGCTTCAACAGATTTACTTCATCTCACACATAAATTTTGTCCGGATATCATACTTTTACAAGAAACTTGGTTGTATACAGGAAAAAATTGATGTTTTCGTTTGGACCGTCCTACTAGAGGCGGAGGCATTGTAATATTTATTTCAACAAAATTTTGCCACATAACAAAGTTAGCATTCACGTTAATGGCCCCAGACAGCGAAATACTTGCGGTAGAAATAAATTTGCCCGGATGTAGACCTTTCACAGTCGTAAATTCCTACTTTCCTGTTGGGGTCCAGAACATTAGTTCCTTAGATTCAATTATAGCAAATTGCGGAAAAGATATAATCTTAGCTGGTGATTTCGATTCGCATCATGTATCATGGGGATACAAAACGGATCAGTGTGGTAAACGACTGTGGGAATGGGCAGTAGATAATGGGCTTTCCTGCATGAACACTGGAGCCGTTACGTTTCTCCGAGGACAGTCTCGCTCTGTTTTAGACCTGACGTTCTCTGGAACAAATATTGTTGTGTCTTCATAGTCAACGATTGACTGCGCTACAAACAGTGACCACCTACCTGTTGTTTTTGAAGTGGTAGGCCCGCTAACCTCTCCGGAGCTTCATAAGAGAAGTTTTATTAATTATACTCGTTTTAATACTTGTTTGAAAACAGCGTTCAATTCAATGAGACATATGAGTTGTATTCAAAAGGCTCATAGTTTATGTTCGATATTGGAGGATTCTAAAAAACGATCTGAATTTGTAATTTGTTCGAGTAAAAGCAATAGCCCTAGTAAATGGTGGAATGACGACTGCACTAGAGAATTTAGGCGGAGGAAAGCTGCGTGGAAAAAGCTCCTATACAACCAGTGTCCAAAAAACGAATGATTACAAATACATAGCGGCCACCTTTAAACGTACAGTTTCTAAAGCGAAAGAAGAGTTTAACATCAGACATTTTGATTTCTTGTCCCAAACACGCAACAGAGGGGCATTGTTCCGCTTTCTAAGATCACTGAAGATGATTCAACCATCAATAAATGCAGATTCACTTGTTCTTACACCGAATGAAATTACTGAGTTCTTGGAAAAAATTGCCAAAGGGCTTGAGAGCCGCTTTTCATCTTTTCTCCCTTGTCGGCCTTTATTACTTGGCTCTGTGGACAATTTCGAAGAGGTGTCATTACCGGAATTGGCCTCAGTGATTGTAAGTTTGCCCGCTGCTGCCCCAGGTCCGGATGGGGTTACCACCGCAATGATAAAATTTTGTATAAGGAGTATCCTGATGTCTTATTGGCTCTGGTTAATCATTCTATTGAGAAGGCTTGGATCCCATTGCAATGGAAACTCGCTAAAGTAATATTATTACTCAAAAATCAAGGTAGTGGATATATACTGGAGAACATTCGGCCTATTTCATTAACGTCAAACCTTGTTAAGCTAATCGAAAGAATAATAAATGTCCGAATCATGAAGTTCGTGAACACCAGAGAACTGCTCAGCCCTTTCCAAATTGGTTTTAGACCAGGCATCTCCATCTGGTGTGCGCACGCAGACATAGAAAGTCGAATTCATATTGCACGGCGCCACGGGAGATGTGCTGCACTGGTCACGCTAGATATCGCCAAAGCTTATGATAGTGTCGAGCATGCAATATTATTGGATAGAATGAATGCACTAGATCTCCCACATTACTTTATAAGATGGACAGCCGAGTTTTTGAGGGGGAGAGAATTTTTCTGTGTTAGGAATCTCCCCTATTTTTCAATATATTACTAAGTGGTATACCTTGTCAGGCTGATGTAAACACATATGTCTACGCAGATGATATTGCATTTTTTGCTTCTGCAGACGACATTCAGTCTCTTTACGGAAAATTGCAAACTTATCTCAACACACTTGAAAAATACCTGGAAGGAATTCGCCTATCTCTGAACGTTAACAAGAGTGCGGTGCTGGCCTTTCCGCTAAGTAGTCCAGTGTATTTAACACTCTGTTATCAGAACAAAGTCATCCCCCAAGTTGAACAAAACCAAGTACCTTGGGGTGATTTATGACAATAAACTCAATTGGCTACCGCACATTGAGTATATTGCTAAAAAAGGGGGCCGTGCTCTCGGAATATTACGACGGCTGAGCAACAATCGGTCTGGCATGCGAAGAGACACACTACTAAGGATATACAAAATGTATGTCAGGCCAGTATTAGAATTTGGGTGTGTTCTTTTCTCTGGAAGTGCCGCGTACAAAATTCGTCCCCTTGTTTTAATAGAACGGGATGCGCTCCGACTCTGCCTTGGCCTCCCCAAATTCGTATCGAACGCCGTGCTTTACCTGTAAGCGCGAGTGCCATCGTTAATGGCTAGATTCAGACTACTAACAGTCCAAACCTTTCTGCGACTGCACGAATCGCCTTTCAGAAGACACCAGACAGTGTTCATAAGTCAGCCCACTTTATTTTTAATGTCCACTGGCCCCGTTTTCACACGCCACAGGTGGTTTTTGCGCAGGCAATACTCGAGCCGTAGAATGTTAAGCTCTATAATATAACTCCTACAAAGTCTGCTACCCTCTCTCTAGAAATAATTTTTGATAACATCTACCCAAATAATGCAAAACTTTTATCTTCACGAATTCCCAATGCCATGCTGGATGATCACTTGTGTCATATTCAGACCAATGCTATAATAGCTACAGATGCATCACAGAACCACGAAAAGGCAGGTGCAGGAATTTTTTCTCATTCGCTAGATTGGTCCTATTCGATTAGACTTCCAGATTTTACTCCTATCTACACAGCGGAATTCTTAGCTGTGGTTTTAGCATTACGGAAGTTGAACCCCTCTCATTCATCAGTTGCTATTATCACCGACTCACTCTCTCTATGTTCGTCGCTTACAACGCGTAGTGACTCAAAAATTTTGCAAGAGTTACATCTGTTAAATCCCTCTCATTTGAGTTTGCTTCGCTTAATTTGGGTGCCCGGGCACAAAGGTTTGCCTTTGAATGAGTGTGCAGATTCATTAGCGAAGGCTTCCCTAGGGGGTCCTTTAGTACCCGCCGTTCCCCCAACCGCCTATATCACTGCCGCTAGGTTTAGGAGATTAACAATGATGTATGAGATATATAATTCTAGTATGGCTTCGCATTCTGACTACCACCATCTAGTATTCCCTTGGAATCGTAAATTCTGCCCAACACGAAAATTAGAGATTACACTAACCAGGATACGTTGCCGCATCCCGACACTAAATTTCTATACACACAGGGCTGGTTTGGCGGCATCTCCTTTGTGTATACAGTGCGGCGAACCAGAAACTATTGATCATTTTCTCCTTGCTTGCCGACGATTCTCCTCAGTAAGGAAAAGGGTGCTTGAGGACCCTGTAAACAAACTTGGCCTCAGTATGAACGCTACCGTCTTGCTTTCGTTTGGAGCTTCCACATTGGGGTACAGCCACCAGAATGTTTGCACTGCAATGCAAAACTTTATCATTAATTCGAATCGACTGCCTTCCTAAAATAGTCAATTATAATAAGTAATTAGAAGACCAAGCAGAATTCATCTTCCTTTTTTCTTTCTTTTTATCTTTTTCTAATTTTATTTAAATCCATTTTCTCCAAACCGCACAATTCTTGGCCGATCCCCCACGGTGGGTATGTGCCATTTGTGCTGTGGATCATCATCATAGACATACGCATTCACGAAGCGTGTCTGCTGGAACGCGTTTTCAGCATTGCAACGCGGTGGAACGCGGTGTCGGCATTGGAACGCGGTGTCGGTGTTGCAAGCTGCGCTATGCAACGTGCAGTGGCGGACGTAATTCCGAGAGAGAGAGAGGCGCATTCACGGAGCGGGTCTACTGGAACGCGTTGTCGGCATTGCAACGCGGTGGAACGCCCTGTAGGCATTGGAACGCGGTGTCGGTGTTGCAAGCTGCGCTATAGAACGCGCAGTGAGCCTACTGCACGCATGAAGAGGATGCTGGGGCGCGGATTCTACAGAGGTTGACGAAGTACGACTGTGGAGAACTTGCCGTGAGTCCGTCTTGCGAGGCCAGGAAAGATCTCGTGACTGTGGTGTTGCGCATGCGCCAACATTCTATGTAAGCCATCAATATGTAAGCCATCAAGACGAAATCAATCGGCCAGCTTCGCTGTGTCTTGAGCTTTGTGCGGCCTAGTGCAAGCTTTCCCTTTTTTTTCCCGGTCAGTATAAAGTATGATCTGGGGTGCTAGCAGGATGCGCCGAGTTTGGCGAAACTCGGGTATTTCAGGAGCTCTGGCGACCCCCCAAGATGAAAGATCAAATGGTAACAAGACAAAGTTTGTCCGTCGGCACGCCTCCAATTTCATTGGTTTATCTAGATTCACTCTGGGTGGCTATCAACCTTTGGGCGTTGCCATATGGGCGGTCGACAAACTGGGGCTCACGCGATCATACGGTCGGTGCATGGTCGTGCCTCTTTCACTTGTTTGTCGTTCCACCGAGTGCATTACAGGCACAAGCAAGTTATAAAATAAATGCATTTAGTACAATAATATTAGTCACTATAATGTAGGCTATAAGCATTTTAAATTTTACAAGATGTTCACTGAATGTGTATTAGACTAATTTGTAGTTTAATACGTTTTGCATTATACCACGAGGGGACGCTCGTCCTCCTCTTTTTTTTTTCTCTGGATTCGATTGGCGCGGCTCGCTACGTTCTTGCGCTAGCACTTCCGAGCACCGATTGGTGTGCGCTTGGTTTTCTCACTGGGCTTTTAACAGATCGCTCGTTGCTCTTTCTCACGGTGTAAAAAAGGAAGGTGATTCGACGGCGGCGCGAGGCGCAGCCACTTAGTGTGACTCTACGCCCGCCGCTGCCGCAAGGGGCAGCACCTATTTTAGAGGCCACTTTTTCGCTCTCTTTGCTGGCGCTTTTATGGGCACGCGCGGCAGAAGTGCTTTATTTCGATGAATATATGTCGTTCGCCTGCTTAAAACGACTCTACTTGGTTGGAGGAACGTCCCTTTGTATTTCTGCCGACATTCCAATTCACTCCGACGCGGCGAGCAGCGGTGAGCGCAGCGCGCCGTCTGCTCGAGCAGACGACGCGTCTCTCTCGTGTTCGAAATGACGGTATTTTGACTGTAAGTGGCATGAAACCTTCTACCTACTCAGGATTTGGCGTCTAAATAACGAAAAGTTGCATATCTTTGGGTATGGATGTGTCGCTCGTTCCTCGCGGTAAAGAAAGGCTGCCAGTAGGGTGCAGCGCGCGCATCGAGGCACCCCAGCTGCCCCAGCTGCGAGATGAAGTGAGCGTCGGCTAGCGCCTAAGTGGTTTGCCGCGTGCTTACCGTGTAAGCACTTAGGAATGCCGGAAAGCAGTTATACAAACCTATTGAAAAATCCATATGCCCCATAACTCCCATATCAAATAATCCCATATGAAACATATATGATCCCATACAAAAACCCGTTTTTCCTACATGTCATATGATGTTATTGGATATAGGAATTATGTGCCGGGAATACGAGGTTTTTTCAGTAGGGAAGGGTCAGAAAACTACGCTTTATTTTCTTTTACTTTGCGATGCACCTTTATACTGGCAAGCGTCGAGCGATGGCTTCTAACAACCGCAGAAAAGAGTCTTTATACTGGGTAGCCCGAGCTATCCGTGGCTTCTAACAAATGCAAGAAAGGGTATTTGAAGCGCACGTGGCCCTTGACTGCCACCACATCTATCCCAAGTGGGGCTCCAGCATCGATGCAGTTACCCTGTACCCATCGCTGACGAGGTGGCGCTTCATTTTTCGACAATAACTTTCTTTTTTTTGCGTGTGAACGCCCGTGATGGGGTCCACAAAGTTCACGCTGTGGTTGACTACATCCCAATGCAGATTGAGGCATAGCCCCGTTAGCATCCACTAAATTTTGGATATATTTGTATGCGGCCAATTCGTCACTATGAAAAATGGTCCCCGGTTGAACATTGGCTGCAGTAATGGCGCCTAGCGTCGCCGCCTTTCATCGGTCGACCTTTAAAGTCGCAGCACCCCTCTGGTCTCGCAGAACATGCCGAAGACCCATGGGTCTCCATCTTTAACACTGCCGTAATTTTGGCGGCTCGGCGGAAAGTTGTCGCCCGACGTTAAGCGGCCTCGATTGTACTTTTGCCCGCCGCGAAGAATGCACTCGTCAATTTGCGATATCTACCCGGGGCCACCGAATGGAGGTCGCGCCAGCAGCTCGTCCCTCGAGAACTTACGGGAGTAACTTCTCGAGGGACGAGAACTGATTTGGCTCACGCGGTACGTGAGCCAAATCATTTGTCGCCTGGAGAGGTGGCTGTTCCGACGGCCGAGGCGGTCTGTGTTGGCGAAGTAACTTCCTTCGCCTCTCTGCCCGTGCAGTGCAGCGGTACCGTGTAACTTCGAACACTGATTTCGGCAGCTGTTGCACCGGAAGGCAGCCCGGCGTCCATTCTGAGCCTTCCAATATAATGTGACCACTTTGCCTGCGCAGGTTGGTTGGTCCGGGTTGAACCCCAGGTGCTCGCAGGTGCCCCAGTACTCCGATGACCGACGTCGGACCTGGCCTGAGGCTTGGGCGCGGTGGACGAGCAGCGCTTGAAACAGGAGAGTGCCGAAGCGATCGCACGAACTTTTCCTCCGCAGCCTAGTCACACCACTCTGTGCTCGGAAAGCATAATTTGTCCGCCACGCTGTCTCCGCAGACAACAGCCTTCGCTTAACTCGTTACACAGCCAGCGCACTCACGTTTTGGAAACGCAAAAATGACGCGAAACTCTGCGCCGGTCATGTAAGTGAACGGGTCCAGACGGTCATATTGACGCTTACTGCCGCTGGATGCGATGACACAGGCTGCTGCTGCCGCCGCCATGTTCACGAGTTCAACTCGAGGGGGGTTTCGCGATGTACGAGTTGGGCACGAGTTCACCTATGAATCAAAACCATAGGTCACGCCCCGCGCGAGGCATGTAACTCTGGTGCGCGCCCACCACGGTTGGGCCACGCCCAAATTATTTTTCGGCAACAGCGACGTGGTGCGGAACTGAAAGGCATTAACAGGCTTGATCGGCGAAATAAAACACGCACAACGCACTGTCATCGGTGATGTACTGAACACCACCATCAAAAAAAAAAAGCCTCGACTTTCGCTGGCTTATGCATATATCTTCTTGGGCTGTGATGGCCCCACAACACGGTTCATTGCCTGCATTGTGGTGACGTAGCGCACAGCAAATAATTATCGGCAGGTCACTGTAGCTGCTTGCAAGGCGTGGATGCGCCACGGTGGACGACGATCCTGAGCAGTGCGTAGTGTTTTCCAACAACGTATCGCAGCTGTAATTTGAGGTGGCTGCTCTGTCATCAGTGATGTATCGGAGCCACAGTGTCGCAAACACGGTCAGCGGTCAGCGCAAAGACACCCAGTGCGATGGCATTTCTTCATCACAAGCACGGCACACTAAACAATTGCAACACCTTCCTGCGTTCGAAGTCTAATTTCCCAACTGCACAGAAGAGCCCTCACCCGCCAAAATGCGATTACTGCGCTGTCGTTACCATATCCATCTGCGATCGCTGTTAGCTCAGCAATAGAGGCAATCGGCAAGCACATTGGAGTGAACAACACAATCAAATTCTGCGTACATGCGCACGGAGGCACCTTCACTGGGCAAGCGGTGACAAGCGATGAATTGTGTCACTGGGCAGCACGCTCTTCTTCGAAATGCATCGTGGAGACTTCGCGCACGCAGATAAACTGGAGAATTTCCACTGTGCTGCGTCACTACGGACCCTACAATACCGCACAGCAATTTTGCAGCGACAGACGTTGCCCCCGTCTCTATGACTGGAGTGTCGTTTCAGTTGGTAAAGCGGCGGCCTTTGTAGCCGCTTCAGTGAAAGCACCTGCAGTGAACAGCCATGCCACAGCGCTGCGTTGCCATTTCCCTAATAGACAGGGAATGGAGAGATCATTGTCATGACTGACTTTATTTGTCATTATCGCATCGATTTTATCGAGAATAGCACTGCAGCGCCCCTGGTGACTGCTCGTAGTATGAACTCCCCCGTGCGTGCCACCCTCTAGAATGTATCCGCTTGTAAGCTTTCGCCTCACTGCCGCCACTCGCGGCAAAAAAGTGCAAAATTTATTAATTCACTCGATGCCCGTTTGTCATCGTAAATTTATGGCATTCAAAACGAAAACCCTTTACATTTAGAAATAAAATGTTCGTTATCTTATTTGTTGTGTTTCAATGTATTCGATAGAGGGAAAGTGTAGGTGCAAGAATGCACCACATGTGCCCTGTTCGCATTCGATGGAGGATATAAAGATAATACCTGAAAGATGAGGCACGCCCTTGACGCGCCCGAAAAAGGCGTGACAAGCGGCTCACGGCAAGTGTGCAGATAGACAGCGGGACAGTGACGGTATTGCTAAATTGCGATAATACGTTGATAACAATACGCGGCGCTGGCGCGTTTTGTTGCGCAGTCCTCTGTCCTTGAAGCGCGGAAGCACTGTGCCGCGAGGGTGCGCTCATGTTGTCATACTCGGCTTTATCTCGACATTTATTTTTGCCGGCTGTTATTGCACGTTCCTTGCTATCTCCGTTCACTGACTGCCATCGAGCAAACTCGGGTAAAACTCGTGCGAACGAGAAACTCGGCACATCCTGCATAGCACCCCTGCTTGCTTATTCACGTAAATTCTCAGACAAGCCACCTAGTGCTAGAAAAACATATACAAGTATGCGAACACGAAAGTTGAGCCACTTAACGGGTGGAAATAGCATTGAAAGCAAACTGTACGGAGAATATAAAATGTTCTGCATTTCTGTTTTGTTTTTCACATCCCACTCACAAATGCTGACAAATTTTGCAGCATCCGCGTAGACTGAAAGGATTTATCCAAGAATAATGAACACTTGAAAGTCTCAAGTTAATGAGTTGGTTTAATTGTGCGATAAAGTACGGCAGAATATTCAACTCGTTTGAAAATATAACGAAGAAAAATAATGGCAACCAGTATAGAGTTGCCCTAAGCTTTAACATGCAAAAAAGTTGTAAATGTGACGTTGTAAAGTGGTAGCATTTATTTGCTACCACTTCATTTATGTAATCTAACAACTTTATGAAAAATTATTTAATTTTCATTTTTCTTATAATATGATCACGCGCAGGCAATGCACAGTGGCACATCAGTGACCGCTGTCGAAAATCTACATATTTTTGTGCAGCAACAAAATATTCCATATGGCACTGGGAGACTGTGTTGCTCAGCTCTGCCCTTGACGATCAACTTTGGGCTGTCCAGCGGGCCGGGGAAGCCGCCAGGACTCAAAAACTCCTGGCTGTCACCAAGGCGGGACCATTTGCCCGTCCCACAAACTCGCAGGGCCTTTCAATAAAGTTCTTTGACAAATGATGTGCAGAGTGCTGGACGAATTACACAATCGTCCACTAACGCAACTAAAAGCTTTAGGTTAGGGCTCGGAAAGAACATCCGCTCTGAAGGCCTTACTCGCACTAGGAAGGTTCCTGCGGTCTACGGGCCTTCGCGATAGACTTTAAGAACGCCGGATTTCTCTTTTTATCCCCCTATTCCTTTCCCCCGTGTAGGGTAGCCAATCGGAACTACCCCCGGTTAACCTCCCTGCCTTTCGATGCATATTTTCTCTCTCTCTCTCTCTGTATTACCGAAGTTTTCTGTTTTTCTTCGTGTAATTCTTTTTTGTTACCACGATGTGCTTCTTGTGTAGCTCCTATTTGCGTTACGTTTACATTGTACAATGCATTCTCATCTGATTAGTATTCGTGTTTTTTTTCATTTTTGTGTAGTTATCTGTATTTATTAGCCCCTCCCCTCTGTAATGCTTCACTGTAAGCCTTGATGGTACTATAAATAAAAATAAAAATAAAGGCCGACTCAGCGGCAACGACTTACGTATGACGGCGAAATGACGGCTACCAATGACCACATCTGCATGACGGAGACAGCAGCCTAAAGATCGACTGAATGATTACGAAGGCTTCACAACGGCATGCCAGTAACGAATGACGACGAAGCTACAAATCCTTTATTTTATTTACTTATTTAGAATGCTTCAAAGGCCACAGTGCAGGGGTTTTGCATGAACGTGGGCTATTACAAATTTGATAAGTGTTGCACAATTTATCGCTCGTAGTCTTGAAGCCGCGTTACTGGAGAGTGGCACAACGTTGGCGGGAAGGCCATTCCACTCTTGTGGCGTCTCGACAGAAAATGAAGAACGGTGCGCAGTGCTTCGAGCAGATGGCGGCTATACAGCTTTTTTGTGATGGAAGATAATACGATAGGTTGATAGGCTCCTATCCTACGTCCTATCGATAGGACGATAGGCTGGCTTGATGGGAGGAGTAAAAGGTGACGCATGGTACACTGTAAACAAAAATACCCCCACATGGGAATTTTAACAAGGTGATGTGCCCCATATACTCCCATCCTTGAATATTTATTCCGACGTATGGGAGGAATACAACGGTATTCCCTCGTTTCACTCCGCTCACAACCTGTGGGAGGATAAGGGCGGACATGACGTGATTTTATTCCGCCTTCGAAATTTTGTTCTCCCCGGCAACTCCGCACAGGGAGTTTTAAAAAGCTCCCCCGCCGGAACAGGTTGGTCACGTGGTGCTTCCCATAAGGCGGTGCGCCGCGCCAGCGACCGGCCGCGTTCGGCGGAGTCGGCGGTGCTCATGGCTGACGGTTTGTTTACATCGGTGAAGTGTCGTTCCGTGCCAGCGTTTCGCCGATTTTCTTTCGTATACTTCCTTCCAGAAAGTTTTATAGGCCTGTCTGAAGCTCACTGTATCTCATCTTCATGTGCGTTAGCTGTGATCACTCTGCTGACAACGATGAATGCAAGAGCAACGATTTTAAGTGCGGAAAAAGGCTTAGTTGTGACCACGAAGCTGCCGGTTGACTCTTGATGTCGGCTCGGGTTTCTGGCTGTGCTTCCGTGTTGCGTGACCTTGAATTGTGTTCCTCAGTGTGTTGAATACCACTTTTATGTCCTTTTGAGTATATTCTGACAACGTCCGGTGTAAAGTGCCGCGTAGCAATGGCAACAGCAGCCACTGTTCGAGCGACAACGTCCGTGATAGCCGCACATTAATGCCATATTCCGACTTCGTCACGGTGCTGTGCTGTCAGTAAGTTAGACCGTGGTGCAAGCAACTCTTTCATGAATCTGTGTACGGATAGCCTCGTCCAAGAAATATGGTAGGACGTAAGTACATGCTGTGAATAAAGCTTCTTACTGAGCGATGTGAATTGAATTGTTATCGCGCAGTTCTGTTTTGATCACGTCGTTGCTTCGGATATTGCATTAGCATCATGCTCCATCCAACATACTGATTTAGGAGCATACCTGCTGGCTCCGAGCGTGAGGATTCGTTTGCCAGATCAGCGATATGGAATGGCTCCGTTTCACAGCCGAGAGACATTGCTTGGACGCGGAGCTAGTAGTGCGGTCAAAGAAATGTATGACTACGCAATTTTCGGTGTTACGTAGGCTACTACGGGTCATGCTGACATGTAATAAATTGTTGTCCCGCCACAATTCTTTGTTTCGCACGAAGCTAATTTTGTCATGAAGCACGCGCACGTACTTTTTTCTTTCGTACTGTAACTAACGCACTACTTTTTGGCCGCGGACGCCGGCAGTGTGCGAAGTCGCTTCAGCGCTCACGGAATGGCATTCTAATGTTGAAAAATTATGCCATGAACGTTATTTTTTCAATATTCTAAGTTAAAAGTTCCGTGTGGATTTAGGTTTCATGTTGCTTTCAGAGAGGCCGATCTCATATGTGCGAGCCTGCTCAGAGAGGCCGATCTCATATGTGCGAGCCTGTGAGTCGTAATTCTGAAAACACTACAGCTGCTCGCTTGGCCGTTTCGAGGCCCACATTATTGTGGCTATATATACTGGCAGGGTTGCTTCTTGTTGTGTGTCGAGAGTCCGTTGGATGTCTTTCACAGCTCTTCATCAGGTTTTTCTGAAATGTTTGTCTTTATGTATTGCTTGGTCTGTCTGGTCTCGTTCGCTTGTTTCGCAGAATTTGGCTTATTCTTGTGCGTATATTTCGGAATTTCACCCGAAGCCTCTACATAAAAATTCTCCACGCATGTTGACGTGTCTTTCTTTATACTCCCGGTGCACCTCGATAAAACTCCGTCCAGCTCGAAGTAAAAAATAAAAATGACAAAAAAAAAAACCAAAAAAACTCCGAAGGCACCACGCAAAAATTCCGCCCGCACGGAGTAAAAATTATACTCCGATCATTCGGAGCATAATAAACTCCCAACCGGGGTTCGCTAGAGGACACGCATTATACTCCCACCTGAGAGTTATTTCCATTTACAGTGTAACACTTGAAGAATAGGCAGAGACATGCTATCCATCGGCGCGATGAAAGACTCTCAGGCTTTGCACGAGATGTTAGTTCGGTGACACTAGAATATACTGCATAAGAATGGATAGTTGGGCGAGTTGGTACGGTAACATATTCTTGATATAAGCGCGAAGAAGACACGGACGGAGGCGGAAGAAGACAGGACGAGCGCTATTTCACAACTAAATCTTTATTGGGAATAACAAACATATATATATATATATATATATATATATATATATATAAGTGATTGCAAAAACCGTAGCAAAGAAAACATCACATGGTCAAAAGGATAGCAGTTACCAGACAAATCTAATCAGGAAATTGTGAAGCCGCTAAAATTTAAACAAGAAAAAAAAAGAAAGAAGAAACTCTACTTCGCACTGACGCACGTGCTGAGCAAATATTGAAATTCACCTTCTGACAATGATAATGATGCCTGGCTAACACAAGTTTCTCCTAGTCTTTTAATGTGAAATGCCTCACAATGCCTGTTTGTTATTCCCAATAAAGATAGTTGTGAAATAGCGCTCGTCCTGTCTTCTTCCGCCTCCGTCCGTGTCTTCTTCGCGCTTATATCAAGAATATGACACTAGAATGATATCTTATATAAAGAAAATGAATTGGGCTGATCGGTTTCGGACCCATTCCATCGTTTTATTAGAGCGTACTAGATTGGTGGAGTGGGTCCACGAGGGCTCTGCGCTGAGGCATTATTTTATTGAAAATGCAGGTGGCGCCACCGTCGCTTTCTCCCCAATGAGCGGCCCCTTCGCGGGCCGGACGCTTGTCGCGTCGGAGACCCTACCGCAGCTGCCTGGAGCTTTGACACGCAGGTACTCGGTGGCGGTAACACTGAAATTATTCCCCACCGATCTAATGTAAATAAAATGCAAAAAGAGCGGCGGAAAGAACGCAAACGACGCATCAACGACAGTGCGTCGAGCAGATGACAACTACTGAGCCGGAGAGCTCGCCTCAGCCAATGAGCGCTGCCGAAACAGCAGGAGTCAACGTTTATTGGCTGGAGATTCAGAATAAGGCGATGGCAGCGCCGCCACATTTTCCGCGTTTATTGCTTCAGTCTCGGTGCACTCCCCCATTCTAGTACACTCTAGTTTTATTAAGGTTGCTTTGGTGATGGTCCCAAACGACGCATGCGTATTCAAGTTTCGGGCTGATTAATGCGTGATAGAAGAGAACTCGAACGGAAGTTAGGTGCTAAATAAACGTTGCGGCGTAGGTTTATTCCGAACGCGGTTAGCTTCATTATTAACGCGCGTTAGGCACCATGATCCGGCGGACTATACTTCTTCACTTTTCTTTCTTGTTCTGTTGTGATATTGCATTGCCAATGATTCATACCATTTCTGTGGCATCGGTAAATTCATTGATAAGCCCAGTTATCATGTGGAGTGGACCATGTTGTCAGCTGTGGCAAATATCACCTAGCACTTTCCATTCACCTATCACCTATCAATTGCACATAACCAAATATCAGGGCTGTTCATTCCGACACACATACCTAGTGAGACAGGCTCAATTGTATATGATAAGTGGTCCAGGTTGTTTGTAAAACCGCATACCCTACTGCCGATGACTAAGTCTAAATGCCGAGTGACCCAAGTTGTCTATTAGGGCACATACTCAGTGGAACTTACAGTGTAGTCCATGTTGTTGTGTTGAGACCGAGCGAGCAACTAGCGGCAGCTGCATTGCGTAAAGTCGACTGAGGAGGCAGAAAAGCTCCGATGAAAAAAAAAAAAAAAAAACCCGACCCAACCTCTTCCCTCAAACAGAAACTTAACAACACACAATAACAACACACTATATCAACGGATCAACACTATATACAATATATACAGCCCTGCAGTGGAGGTCTGTAGGGTGTGTACAAGAGGGTTTTCGCGTACATCCTCCATTTGTACGCAGCCTTCGGGGCCGGGCTTTTAACCCGTCCCACTGCAGCACAGTCGCGCAACCCCCAAGCCACTGCGCCACCCCGAAGGGTGTGAGTGTAGGGTTTCTGCTATCTTATATGATTTCCGATCAGGTGATGGCAGAAGCGGGAAGCAAAGCTGAGTAATGTGATATATATTGTTACGTGTTCAAAGACACACACGAAAGCGGCTATTTACAATATATTTACACTGGAATCAAACCGCCAGGCCGACACCTTGCTCGCATCAAAAGCCCAGCCACACTTCATCGTCTTTCTCGTGGCGGCTCGTCTCTTGAGCATCTCTAGATGATATCGTAATACTAACACCCCCCCCCCCCCCCCGGCGGCAAAAGCGCCGTCACGGTGCTGTTAAATATCCAAGGCGCTTGGAGAGGTGTAGGGTTTGAGTCGGGCAACGTGGACAATATCACTGGTTGTCACAGCGGAGGGCGTAGTGGGCATGGCCAGAATGATTTCATAGGTGACGTCGGTCTCTTGGCGGAGCACGCGATATAGGCCTGTGTAACAAGAGAGCAGTTTTTCAGAAAGGCCTACTTTACGCGATGGTGACCAAAGCAACACGAGGGTGCCGGGCGCAAAATGCACATCACGGTGACGGAGGTCATAGCGTTGCTTCCGTTTGTCTTGAGACACTCGCAGACGAGCACGCGCAAGTTGGCGAGCATGGTCAGCACGGGCGATTGCATCACGGGCATAAGCGCTAGTTGAAGGTGTAGTGGACGGAAGCAGAGTGTCTAGTGGTAGCGTCGGTTCTCGGCCATACAAGAGGTAAAACGGGGAAAAGCCAGCAGTTTCAAGACGGGAAGAGTTGTACGCAAAGGTAATGTAAGGTAGAGCCAGGTCCCAGTCACGGTGGTCGGCTGAAACGTATTTAGATAGCATGTCTGTAAGGGTGCGGTTCAAACGTTCAGTGAGGCCGTTCGTTTGTGGGTGGTAGGAGGTGGTAATTTTAAGCTGTATTGAGCAGGCACGCATGATGTCGTCAATGACTTTGGACAAAAACGTACGGCCACGGTCGGTGAGCATTTGACGCGGAGCACCATGCATCAAAATAATATCGTGTAGGAGGAAGTCCGCAACATCAGTAGCGCAACTGGTCGGAAGAGCGCGTGTTATGGCGTAGCGGGTCGCGTAGTCCGCAGCGACGGCAACCCACTTGTTGCCTGATGTAGATTCCGGAAATGGGCCGAGAAGGTCTAAGCCGACACGATGGAAGGGCTCGGCAGGGATGTCGAGCGGCTGCAGGTAACCAGCGGGGAGCTGGGAAGGCTTCTTGCGTCGTTGGCAAAGTTCACAAGCGGCGACGTAACGCCGTACGGAACGTGCAAGGCCCGGCCAGAAAAAACGGCGACGTACTCGGTCATAGGTTCGAGATACGCCAAGGTGTCCTGCCATTGGAGCGTCATGAAGCTCTTCTAGAACGGTTGAGCGGAGGTGTTTACGTACGACAAGTAGGAACTCAGAGCCGGCCGGATGAAGGTTACGACGGTATAGAGTACCGTCGCGGAGGACGAAGAGGCGTAAAGTAGCAAAGGCCGGAGCGTGTTCAAAACGGTCGATGAGTGCTCTGATGTAGGCATCACGACGTTGCTCGTCGGCGAAATTAAGGAGCTGGGATACTGAGAAAACGCAAGCAGCACTGTCAATATTGGAGGAGTCAGAGTCGTCAACAGGGTAACGCGACAAGTTGTCAGCGTCTTGGTGCAGGCGGCCAGACTTGTAGACCACGGAATAAGAAAACTCTTGTAGCCTCAAAGCCCATCGACCAAGCCGGCCTGTAGGATCTTTTAGCGATGAGAGCCAGCAGAGGGCATGATGGTCAGTGACTACGGAGAAAGGACGACCGTAACGGTAAGGCCGGAACTTCGCAACTGCCCAGACTACAGCAAGGCATTCCCTTTCCGTAATGGAATAGTTGCGCTCCGATGGTGATAGGAGACGGCTTGCATAAGCAATAACACGATCCTGGCCACGCTGATGCCGGGCTAAGACGGCACCGACGCCATGACCGCTGGCATCTGTACGCAATTCTGTAGGGGCATCAGGGTCGAAGTGGGCGAGAATTGGCGGTGAGGTGAGAGTGACGAGACGAGAGAAGGCGGTGGCTTCTGAAGTACCCCATGAAAATTGTATGCCTTTCTTCAACAGATTAGTGAGGGGTCTAGCAATTGCCGCAAAATCTTGAACAAAACGACGAAAGTACGAGCATAGCCCAACAAATCTGCGAACATCTGCGGCTGTCTTCGGAACCGGGAAGTCTCGGACAGCGCGAGTTTTGTCGGGATCAGGCTGTACTCCGGAAGCGTCGACGAGATGGCCCAGAACCGTAATTTGGCGGCGGCCAAAACGACATTTGGACGAGTTGAGTTGCAGCTTCGCCTTTCGAAATACATCAAGTATAGTTGTTAGACGCTCAAGGTGAGTGTCGAACGTTGGCGAGAAGACGATGACGTCGTCGAGGTAACAGAGACACGTGGACCATTTAAAACCCTGGAGCAAGGAGTCCATCATACGCTCAAAGGTGGCAGGGACATTGCATAATCCAAACGGCATTACTTTAAATTGGTATAGGCCATCAGGTGTTATGAACGCGGTTTTTTCTCTGTCCATATCGTCAACAGCAATCTGCCAGTATCCAGAGCGAAGATCATTAGAAGAGAAATAGCTGGAACCATGAAGGCAGTCAAGGGCGTCGTCGATACGTGGGAGCGGGTAGACGTCCTTCTTAGTAATTTTGTTCAAATGACGGTAGTCTACACAGAAGCGCCACGTGCCGTCCTTCTTTTTAACCTACACCACAGGTTACGCCCAGGAACTCGAAGAAGGCTCAATGATGTCTTTATCTGGCATTTTGTTTACTTCATTTTGAATTACTCGGCGTTCCGTCGCAGAAACTCGATATGGTCGTCGGTGAATGGGCGTAGCATCGCCAGTAGGAATCCGATGCTTGACCGCGAGCGTCTGGCCTAAAGGGCGATCGCCGAAGTCGAAAATATCTCGGTACGACGATAACACTTGGCAACGGTCTTCAGCCTGCGCAGAGGACAGGTCTGGCGCAACCATTTTCTGTATGTTGGGATCAGCGCCCGAGGCTGGCGCGAGGGGCCCGCCATGTTCGCAAGAACCATCGGTTGATAAAGCTGCCACTTGATGGTCGCCGAGACAATCAACCTTGGCAAGGCAAATACCTTGCGGGAGAATTTGCTTTGCCAATCCAAAGTTAAAGATAGGCATTCGAGTGCAGTTGTCATTAATAGTAAGAACACTGTGAGGCACGGTACCGTCATACTGTAGTGGAATGTCGGGCAGAGGAGTGACTAGGTACTCGCCATCAGGAACAGGTGGGGAAGACATCAGGTCAACATAGGCTAATGACTTTGGCGGCAGGCGAATAAAGCCGGTGGGGCGTAAGCGGCACTGGGGTGCATCAGGAGGTTCTGTGAGAATCGGCAACTCAAGGCGAAGGGTACTGGCAGAGCAGTCAATAAGAGTAGAATGCGCGGAGAGAAAATCGAGGCCGAGAATTAGGTCGTAGGGGCAATGAGCAAGCACGGTGAAGAGTACAGGAGTGTGGCGGCCGGCGATGCTGACACGGGCCGTACACATGCCGACGATAGGGACAGTACCTCCATCCGCAACGCGGACGACGCGTGTCGACGCTGGGGTGAGGAGCTTTCGGAGTCGTCGTCGGAAGGCAGCACTCATAATAGAAATATGGGCTCCGGTATCGATCAGTGCAGTGACACGATAGCCGTCAACGTCAACGTCAAGAAGGTTTTGGTTCGTAGGCAACGTGAACAGAGGATTTGAGGGCAGGGTCGACAACGCAGCTTCACCTCCAGAAGCTGCAGTGGCTAGTTTTCCGGCTGGATCTGGGAGGCGATGGGAGGCGAAGAAAAGCGGCGGGGTTGGGGCGCACGAGACTGATGGCGTCGAGGGGAGGGCGAGCGGCTGTAGCGAAGGTTCGGAGCTGGGGCGTCAGCGGCAGCGGGTTCATGGCGGGTAGCATAGGGAACAGTAGGTCGAAAGGTACGGGTATAAGCGTCGGCGTACGTCCGAGCAGGGGTGGCCATCGGTTGCGGCAGTGATGAGCGACATGGCCGATGCGACAGCAGTGGAATCAGATCGGCCTGTCATCAGGGGTACGCCATTCGGACGGGTTGCGGTATGGAGCAGAAAATGACTGCCGGGGACGAGTAGGGCAGCTAGAGAACTGGTGAACGCTGGGTTGAGTGGTTGAACACACGGAGTTCAGACCCATGTTCTCAAATTCCTGTCGTACGACGGCCTGAATCATTGCAATCGTGGCTGCAGGCGGATCGGGAGGCGTCGCGGAGAAGGCGGGTGAACAGGTGGCCTCAAGCTCGCGGCGAACAATACGGGTTACGTCGTCACAGGTGGTCGTCTGACGAGGTCGACCCTCACATGTCGACGTAGCAGCAGTGTTTGGTAGCCGCGTGATGTGGTGAGAGATACGGCGGCTCTTAGCCTGTTCAAGGCGACGGCATTTTTTGATGACGGCGTCGATAGCCAAGACGTTGCCGAAAACAAGCAAATTGAAAGCGTCGTCGGCGATGCCCTTTAGCACATGTGCCACTTTATCTGCTTCAGCCATAGTGTCGTCCGCTTTGCGGCATAGAGCCAAAACGTCGAGGATGTATGAAACGTAGGGCTCCGTAGATGTCTGAACACGGGACGCAAGAGCCTTTCTCGCGGCAACCTTGCGCCCAATGGGGTCGCCGAACGGTTCCCGTAGCTTCTCTTTGAAACTGTCCCAACTGGTTAACTCATCTTCGTGCGTTTGGTGCCACACGCGTGGGGTGCCGCCGAGATAAAAGATGACATTGGCGAGCATAATCGTTGGGTCCCACCTGTTATTAGCACTGGCGTACTCAAAGAGCTTGAGCCATTCGTCAACGTCCTGTCCCTCCAGGCCAGAGAACACACCAGGGTCGCGATGTTGGGCAACCGTGACGATTGGAGCAAGCGGACGAGCCGAAGCCGTTGTAGATGCGGTCTCGTCACCGGGAGGCATGGTGACAAGCTCGATGTACCGACCACTTCGGAGTTCCGTGGTGAGGACGGTGATCGCAATCCTCCACCAGAATGTTACGCGTGGAAAGACACACACGAAAGAGGCTATTTACAATATATTTACACTGTAATCAAACCGCCAGGCCAACACCTTGCTCGCGCCAAAAGCCCAGACACACTCTTCATCGTCTTTCTCGCGGCGGCTCGTCTCTTGAGCATCTCTAGATGATATCGTAATAATATTATGATTTACGATGCCGCGAACAACGAAAAAAAATCACAACATATCCACGAAGTGAATGATGATGAGTGGGCGCAGCACCTGGGGATCATTCGGGTAAACCACAGCTAGGACGAGAGATAAAGAGAGCTATATGCGTATACATACATACATAGTGGTCTCCATGCCAACCAGAGCTACGGACTTACGCCATCTAGTGAACACTTCATAAAACTACAGGTGGCTACCACTTACGTCATCTATTGAACAATTCATAAACCAGAGGTGGCTACATACTACAGAGGAGGCAACGACCCACACCCCAAGGAGCTTCGCCCCTAAAAGAAAACATTCGCCGATACGATTCTTATCAAGCAAGAGGTGCTAAGCGAACATGCCGGCGGCGTTTATGAAGCCGGTATATTATGTTTTATGAAAACGCAACGTGAACGAGTGATGTTCTTGCAGGAAATGACGCAAAACGGAGAGCTATATAGCCCTAATAGAATGATAACGAGGCAATGGCAGTGCAATCGTTCACGAAAAGTACCGTGTTAAAGACGTTGTAACATATGGACGTTATTGTTTATATCAAAGCCAATCACCTTTTTTAACACGAAAGTGTTTTATGCCGGGGTCCACCAAGACTTCACTGACGTATTTCCGTCACGGAAATACGTCATAGAACATAATACAAAGAAAGAAACCAGAAGAAAAAGTTCCACAAACATGCAAAATTTGGAAATCGAACCCACGACCTCACGGTCCGCGACGATAGATCGCCGAGCGTTTAACCCATTGCGCCACAAACGCATTTGCAGAGAGCTACACAGACGCGCCTTATATATCTAACACTCCTCCGTGTACCCGCGCTCTTGCTCGGGGCGGTGCCGCCGCGTACGAGCAGAAAAGAGAAGTACTGCATTATGACACTAACGCGCACCGACAGTGAACGCTTCGGTGGTCTCAGCACTACGACGCCTCGATGCCAGCATTCGAAGGGACGCTGGCATCAAGAATAAAGCCCCTATATAAAAAAGTAGCGTCACGCTTTGAAGAATGCCGCCGCCTCCTCGCACACCCTGTCCGAGGCCGACGCCGCGTTGGTATTGGCCTAATGGCATCACGTGGACCGCCGAGCCGCCGGACGCTGGCTGCGTTTGTTTACGATCAAGCTCCGTCGCCATTTTCGCTTGATAAGCGTCTACCGACTGGCGAGGAGCGCACGTTGGTACCGTTGCTCTTCCTTGTTGTTTAAGTTTGAGAATGCGTTAAACTAAGTTTTGTGGCAAGTGCGACGTCGCTTCAAGGCATTTTCCATAACCATGGCTTGCTGCGCCTTTGGATGCCAAAATACTTCTAGCAAAGGCAAGCGACTCTTCTCGATACCGTCCGGTAAGCGCGACGGGTTAAGAAGAAAGACGTGGATTCATCGAATTGGCAGGAAGAACTTCAGACTAACACCCTCCACACGACTATGCGAGGTAAGTTGCGAGTACGTGTACTTTGGTGTATTTGGACGTGTATTCGGCGCGCTTAATCGTTTTGTACGCCTACAGGCTTGCATTCGCGGGCACGCGAGGCTGCGTGCGAGAACGTCATTCCGAAACTTGATTGCGGAACTTTTTTTTTAAAGATTCTGCGCAGTCCTTTTGATAAAATTAAAGGGTAGAGTGTAAAAAGTCATCTTAGGAAAGCAACTCTTTATCGTTTGTGGTTACTTAATAGCCCTCTTTACAGCGAACAGCTTTGTTTGCCTCTTTCGTTCGTGTTTGTCGTTGGCGGTAGCGCGGTTGATAAGCGATACAAAAGCACCGATGAAAAACGTGCGTACTCTACCAAAATCGAGTTACAGGGTGCGTTCGTCGCCAAATGACAG
Organism: Dermacentor silvarum; assembly: GCF_013339745.2. Lineage (NCBI taxonomy): Eukaryota > Metazoa > Arthropoda > Arachnida > Ixodida > Ixodidae > Dermacentor > Dermacentor silvarum. The sequence goes on from NC_051156.1 coordinate 1,480,601, forward strand.
CATCAAAGGTCTTTGAGACGCACATACATGCTAATTCGCGTGAGCTTTAAAGTGTGTGAATTTTAAGAAGCGGCGGTGGAGCACTCGCAAAGAAAACGTGCGGTCACCCACTCGCAACCGTTCCCAAAGCATGTACCTTAATGCAACTCTGTTCGCGACAAGTACGTCACTTCGTGAACGGACGAGCTAACGTGACAAGTCACAAACCTGAAAAAATAATTTACTGAACGTAAGCTCACTATGCTCTAGTTTGAGACTGAGTGAAGCGCTGTTACCGCCTTCCCGCTTCGCGAGCGAATGCTAAAAAAGTGATTTCATTTTCTATGTACGCAGAGTCCCGACTGGATGACCGGCCGCGCAAAATTCTGTCGAGTATGAGGCACTAGAAACATAATAGGACCAGCGCCCACCCCGAGCCTTGGCGCGTGCTTATAAGATTGGCAAGCACGCATGTAGGCAGCTTTGTAGCTTGTAATGCCCCATCGAACCTTCAGAGCAGCGATTGTTTGTGTCCTCTATCAGCCTTTTTACGTCATCTGATACGCGTCGCGAATTCACATGGTATGGACGGTGCGGATTATTTAGGTTACCGAGGGCTTGCTGGACGCCAAGATGTTGACAGTCGATCACAAACTTATTATTTACACCAATTCGCAACAAGATCTTGCGACACGCGCTTGACAAATGTTACGTACCTAATTGTAGCGCACGCGATACATTCGGAGTCGCCATGGTACGGCGTTGGCGCTCGTTTAGGTACTTAAAAGAAGTTTTCAAAACAGGAATAAACGAAAACCTGCCGTCACTGAATTTATATAACCCTCCTTACAGAAATTCTATGCTGTACACGAAGTTACTCGAAGCTAGGAAGCAAACGCAAACGCTCAAACGCACCGCCTTGCTAAGCGCGCATTCACTCTGCGAAAGGTCGTCTGCTACGCTCGAGCGGTGTAGGCGGCGCCACGGTCGAGGAGCGAGCGCGAAAGAGAGGAGAATCGAGGAGGAGGGAAGGTGGAGGAGGAGAGTGTCGCTACTTTTTTATATAGGGGCTTTAATCAAGAAGCACTACCAACGCCACCTAGGTGGCGTTCACCGTACTCAGCACAGCGGAGCGTGGCCTCCGCAATTAGCTCTGAAAATGTTTCTGAAGTTGATCGCGGAGGCTGCAATTACGACGCGCTGTACGCGCTGATTTGACTCGGTGACGATTCAGTTACGTCCATTCTCTTGCGCGTTGTATTAGTGTGTCAGTTACGTGCTTCGTCTTTCGCGTTGTGCTAGCGTGTGCAGCGTAGTGCAGCTTCCATATGCACGACGGTTGCTCATGGTCATCGACGTTGGTAGTCGTGATGGAGGAGACGTGCCACCAGGCGTCAGCGTTGGTGCATCAACGCCTAAGGGCGCTTTAGCCACAAAACACCAATAGACATTATATATCAATGTGCAATAAACATTACACTACTTCTGTGAAGACACGTTTCACTTTCGTGTTCTATACCGATTCCTATATAAGAGGGATCAACCACATTTTTTTAAACATGACTGAGCCCCAATATTAATATGCACACCCAGTACAGTGACGAAGTATGTTGCCGACTTCTATATCTCTTGAAGAGTTCTTTACATTTTGCCTATGTTACGACTACTGGTTATATGAAGCAATGGGATAGTGGGTATAATAGTGGATATATGGGGCGGGCGCCAAAGCCTGACAAGCACGGCATGTCAGGCTTTGGCGCCCGCCCTGTATAAGTACGGAGCGATGACAGCTGCATAATATCGGCGGCATGGCGTCGATAGCGTAATTACAAAGGCAACAAGAACAATTGAGATCAAATGATGACGATGCAGTGACGACACATCGCAATTAGGGCGACAGAGTTGCGACGACGCACTCAGTGGCAACGACTTATGTGTGACGGTGGAATAACGACTACACTTGAAACAGCGATCATGAGAGTGGCTTGTTGGGCTAGTTGGTACATGGTTATACTTGGAATGCCAGCAAACTTGGAAGTAGAAAAAATCGAGAAGAAGACATAGACATGTTCAAGAAGACATAGACATGTTCAGTGCGGACTTGGGGGACGTCGTTTTCATGTATGAAGTTCAGTTGTTAGTCCAGCCACCTTTGAAACAGCGAAGCTGGGCGATCGTAGCCCAGCATTTTCCGGAAGTGCGCGTGAACTTCACATTTTATTACTCACGATGATGATAATTTGTTTTCGCGCGTCTCAGACTTACAGCCGTCACTGCGCGTTGCATAGTGCAGCTTGCAACACCGACACCGCGTTCCACCGCGTTGCAGTGCCAACAAAGCGTTCCAGCAGACCCGCTCCGTCAATGCGTATCTCTCTCTCTCTCTCTCTCGCTCTCATTTTTTAGGTCTCTCCATGGCGTCTCTTCATCTTCACAACCACAATATCTCTCTCTCTCACACACGAGCAATGCGCGCAAAACCTCTTCTTCACCTTGTAGAGCACGAGTGTGCGAACGCGCCGGCTGTGGACGAAGACACTCGAACGCAATCGTATGGTTCGCATTAATGCATGTTCTGCAAGCCTCGCATATAACTACTAACAATTCCATGCAATAAAGAGAAAAAAGTGCTATGACGCTCGCCTTGGTAGCGTGGGTACGCGGGTTGGAATACTGCCTCGGGAAAGAAAGTTTATTTTATATCTTGACAGTTTCTTGATACGAACGACAAATTATGGCAGGCTTAAACAGCTTCGCTATTAATAAACTTTCTTGTCGAGGCGGGATTCGAGCCCGCGTACCCACGGTCCCAAGGCGAGCGTCGTAACCACTAGGCTATACGGTCACCTTCTTTTTTCTTTATTGACTAGGCTAAACAGCCACGCTTACACAACATGCATTTATGCGAACCATATGATTGCGTTCGAGCGTCGTCGTCTTCGTCCACAGCTGGCGTGTTCGCACGGACTCGTGCCAAAGCTCTGCGAGGTGAAGAAGAGGTTTTACGCGCTATGCTCGGGAGAGAGAGAAAAAAGTTGCAGTGGCTTAGCTCGGCTATGCCAGGATATACTAGCGTTAGCAAAGGTTCAGCTGATTATTCTTAGCTTTCCGGGTTGTCTCCTACGCTCAACCGCTAATTGCCAGGCAACTACTTCGGGATCCGATGAGTCAAGCTTCTCCGTTCTTCTGCGCTGTTGAGCAGCATTTGCGCTCTCCTTCTCCATGGCTATACCACACTGGCAAACGCCAGTCAGAAGCGCAGCGGCTCCAGCGCTGTGTAGACGGCGACTGCACAGCGAGCGCGCGCCGGCGCCAGTGCGTCTACCACGGCTACGACGTCACTCCTCTGGAATGCGCAGACCGGCGGCGGTGAGTCGCGCGCGGCGGCGGCGGAGTGCGCGAGAGGTGCCGGCTCCGGTGCGCAAGCCGTGTGACATCACTGATCCTTGCGCATGCGCAGCACGGCTCTTGATGTGCCGCGCGAAACGGGCTTGGCTAGGCCAGTGTAGCTAACGCTACAAAAATGATAGCGAGAAAGACAGACGCATTCACGAAGCGGGTCCGCTGGAACGCGTTGTCAGCATTGCAATGCGGTGGAACTCGGTGTCGGTGTTGCAAGCTGTGCTATGCAACGTGCAGTGGCGGACGTAATTCCGAGAGAGAGAGAGAGACGCATTCACGGAGCGCTTCTGCTGGAACGCGTGAGAGGCCGCTTGGGGCTGTAGAAGTGAGAGGTTGTGTTGCCTTTCGTTCCGACGACCTGGCCTCGCCAGTCGCGCCCGACTCCTTCACGCGTGCGGTCGTACGCGCACAACGCTCCGGCGTGTGTTGCACGAGCCGCATGATCTTTAATGAACACACGAGTAACTTCGTGGTGTCAATTCAACAGCAAGTAATACCTATAGTGAAGCAATATAAGTACCTCGGCGTACACATAAACGAAGGAAAGAATTGCTCAAGCAACCACCAAGATAATCTGAAAATAAAGGGGAAGCGGAATGGAGCGATAATGAAACACAGAGCACTATGGGGCCACAATAAGTATGAGGTGGTGCGTGGAATCTAGAAAGGAGTAATGGTGCCAGCGCTAACATTCGCAAATGCCATTATATGCTTAAAATCGGATGTATTGGCGGGTTTGGAAGTTAACCAAAAATCAGTAGGTCGGTTGGCTTTGGGAGCACACGGTAATACGACAAATGAGGCAGTGCATGGTGACATGGGTTGGGCCTCTTTTGAAGTCAGAGAAGCACAAAGCAAAATTAGTTTTGAAGAAAGGCTCAGGAACATGGATGAAAATAAATGGGCGGCTAAAGTGCACAAGTATCTCTACATGAAAAGCGTGGACACAGAATGGAGGAAGAGGTCAAGGAAGTTGGCAACCAAGTACAGGATAATCGAAACTGTAAATAGACAACCAGGGGTCATCAGAAAGAAAGTGAGAGAAATAGAGACCGTGAATTGGATGCAAAGAATGGGAACGAAAAGGACAATGGAGATTTACAAGAATGAGAAGAAAGAAATTAGAAGGGAAAATCTGTACGATAACACAAAGGGCAGTGCCTTGCTATTTGAGGCTCGAGCCGGTTGCTTAAGGACGAAAACATATCGGAACAAATATTCGGAACTAGATGAGACATGTGTATGCTGCAGTAAAGATCCAGAGACCACTCAGCACATCCTAGTGGAATGCGACGGGATCCACCCAGCGAGAACCGTAGGTAACGTGCAACTCCCAGAAGCGCTTGGGTTTAAAGTGGAAGGAAACATAAACAGATCAGCCGTAGAGATCAGCAAGAGACGATTAGAGTACTGGTGGAAAAAAAGCAGGGAAAAGATGGATACGACCTGATCTCTTAAAATCATAGGCAGCGGTACAAGCTAAATTTTTGAAAAAGAAAAATAATGAGAGGTATACAAAAATGCTAGATAAAGAACATGTATAGTATACCTGATTAAATCAAGCAGGCTAGGTGACTATTTGTCGCCGCCCCGTTTCAGAGGGGATGCCAATAAATCATCATCATCATCAAGCTCCCCCGGCCGCGTATTTCCATTGGCTTGTAGTAGAGTGTACTAGAATATGGTCGAGTGGGACGAGCGGCTGGGGCGGCGCATGCTTTGCAGTGAGGCGCCCGACGTGGAAAAATACTGGGGCGGCGCTGCGGTCGAAGTGGATTGGGCCCCATCAAGGTCGCGCCGTTGGAAAGTGCTGGAAATACTGCTCGACAGGGTCATTCGTACTACTTCGCGCGCTGGTATTTGCGGTCAGACCGATCAAATGGGGTTCATAATTGCATATTCCATGTATTTATGCCTTAAGAATAAACTGCTTTTCATTCTCTTATTTATTTTTTATTATTTTCTAATGTCGCTCGGTGATTGCGCGTGCCTTGCGGCCGCAGTGTCGGCTTTCATTATACTCTGTTATTGTACGGTTCCCTTTGGAAAAAAATATTTTTCTCGTTCTTCAAGCAGCATGTATCTCTCGTGTGTATTGTGGCGCATATAGTTTTCCATCAGTAGGTCTCGTGAAACGCAAGCGGATAAACACATGTAACCTTCCTGCTTGCCGCTTCAAACAAGTAAAGCATATCTGCCCCATCCGGCGCCTTGCACTCAGATTTACAGGAAGCATTGTTATAGATAAAAAAAAGAGTAAACTGCAGCGCAACATTCCATTCAAGTTTCCGCCTTCCTCGCGTAACAGAGTGCGGAGTAATAGGTACGGGGTCATTTATTGCGCTAGGACCTCGAGCGCCGAAAACAGTTTTTGTTAGTCATTCTGTATGATCATCTTTGAGCATATAAGCCGTACGCGGAAATCGTTTCCCCTGTCAATACTTCAAAAAAAAAAAAAAGAAAAGAAAGAGAAAGAAAGAAAGAAAGCGGAGTAAACAGAATGCGGAGTGATTGGTACGGGGTTATTTATTGCAGTCGGACCTCGAGCGCCGAAAACGGTTTTAGTTAGCCATTCTATATACTAACCTTTAGCCGTAAGCCATACATGGAATTTTTTTTCCAGTCGATACTTCAAAAAAGAAAAAAAAAGAAAGAAAGCCTGCGCGGTAGCTTCATTAGTGCCTATATATCGTGGATACGGCGTTGCGCTGCTAAACTGGAGCTGGCGGGTTCAATCCAGGTCGCGGAATTCGATGGGAACGTAATGGAAAGAGACTCGTGCACTTTTATTTAGGTGCACGTTAAAGAACCCCAGGTGGCAAAAACTAAACCGGGTGCCTCATAATCACATCGTGCTTTTGCCCCGTAAAACTGAAGAATTTGCTTATATTAAAAAAAGAAAAAGCAAAAAGCAGGTGACTGCGTTCTTCGGCTTATTTATGGGGGTGTAAACAACATAAATTATTCTCGAGTCTTATTTCCGAGAAAAACGTGTTACGCTTATCCTATAGTTCATGCATAAATGTAATGCCGTCCCCAAATGTATGACCGCTCAAATCTGCAGCTTGTATATTTTAAACGGCTGCGTTCAGTTATATATATATATGCGTGCGTGCGTGCGTGCGTGCGTGCGTGCAAGTGTAATTGATATACTGTACGACGCCGAATAGTAATTTCCGTTCGAATGTAACGCATAACAGCACTATTGAAATCTCAAAGGTGAGTGACTGCATGCAAGTGAGGCCTGTTATTCCGAATGATTTTGCTGCCGGAGAGTCGTGGCTGTTGCGCAGAGGCGCAGTTCCTGAGAGAATTAACGGACGGGTGTTAATAAGTTCTGCTTAACAAGTCCCTAGCTCTCATTCAATATAAACGCCCCGTTTTGGGGCAGCCTGTAAATCTGCTAACTTGATTCCGACAAGGAAAACTTTTTTTGACAGTCTCACCATGTTTGCAACCCATTAAAACTGGGTGCCCCATGTGGTACGTACTTCTTCAACGAACGCAACAGATCTGCACATATCTCTGCATGTATGTGAGACATGCCGTTCATTTGTTTCATGATGGTCGTTATGACAGTGCACCGGATAACTGAACGCAGCCGTTCAGTTATATATATACAGGGTGTTTCAGCGAACTTTAAAAAATCCTTAGACGTTGCCTGTGGCAGATAGCAAAATTCTAGTTCATGACCTGGTCTACTCGAAGAGGCAGACATTACTTGCACAAGAAATTGAAATGCATAATCGAATAATTAACGGAAATTCACTAATTAAGTTTTTTAACTAATTGCCTGATGGCCCATGTTGCAATTTACAAATTGTAGCCGTGGAGTTCGCAAGGCGGATCCACTTGGAACGAATTCTCGGGATGACATCAGTTTCGAGATATTATTTCTCGAACTTTGCGGAGAAATTTCCGTTCCAGTTAGGTTCTTAACAAAACGTCGCTTTTTGCATTGAAGCACAAAATAACTGGAACGCCAATGCATTTCTCCGCAAAGTTCGGGAATTAATATCGCGAAACTGGTGTCATCCTGAGAATTAATTCTACGTTGATCCGTCTTGCGAGCTCCACGGCTACAATTTGTACATTGCAATATTGGCCATCAGGTAATTAGTTAAAAACTTAATTAGTAAAATTTCGCTAATGAGTCGATTATACATTTCACTATTTTGTGCAAGTAATGTCCGCCTCTTCGAGTAGACCAGCTCATTAACTAGAATTGGGCTATCTGCCACAGGCAACCCTAAATAAATTTTGAAAGTGTTCGCTGAAACACCCTGTGCGTGTATATATATATATATATATATATATATATATATATATATATATATATATAAAAGATGGTTTTGCCTGCTATGAATATTAGTGCTGCGAATGAGAGTTTTATTTCCAGTATTCACTAATAAGTGTGTTTGTTACTGGAAACACGTGCGCTTATTCCGGTCGGGAGTTCTCACTTTTTCAATTTTGCATTTATAATATTTGGTATTTTTTCTCTTACACACACACACACACACACATATATATATATATATATATATATATATATATATATATATATATACATGTCTGTGTACGCTTTGATTTAATTACCTAGAAATACATTGGTCATTCTTGGCGCCACGCAGTTAATAAACCTGATTTATTTCACTCTAACATTGTTTTCTTCGATCATTGTCCCTGATCAATATCCACGAAGAAGAAGCGCATGTAAAATGGCACGATATCAATAATAAAGTTTTCTTTGGTGCGGAGATACCATTTACTTTTAGAAGACAGTGGTAAAAACAGCAGTTCACCTGGCTAAAACTATATTTGGCACCGGCCGTCAAGAGTCATGGGCGCCCCAAAGCAACTAAACCATTAAAAAAATGTTCTGCACAGAGGTTCTGCGAGTAGAACTGGGCGTCCGCCAGCGTCCGCGTAGCGAACGCGCGCTCGCTAGCAGACGACGAGCTTGACAACGACAGCAAATTTGAAAACGTCGCGTTGTATAATCTATGCCTCAAATATATATATATATATATATATATATATATATATATATATATATATATATTTGGCAAAATGGTGTAAACATATATTTCCAGTTTAAATAAAGCGCTATTTTAAGAGCGTACTATGCGCAATCGGCCTCGGCGCCCGCAGCCAAAGTACGTCGAATACGCCGCGGAGCGCGTCTCCGCCCCAATCCAGTTCGCTCGCAGCGCCCTCGCACTATTTTTCCACACGCGGCGCCTCAGCGGCAGAGCGCCGTTCGGCCCACTCGACCATTGTCTAGTACACTCTAGCTAGTAGATACAGCGCTCGACCGCTGGCGCCACGCTGCGCCGCTCGCGCGTACCATGTTTCGAGCCGCCGCCGTTGGAACGGAGGAGGCGTTGACGGAGAAAACGCTGGGCTGGTGGTGACTAGCCTGCTGTTGGGATCGGTGGTATTATAAACGCATCACTGTTTTGATGATCCAAATATAATCTCACTATCAGGGAGGGAGCAGTCTACCTGACTGGAGCAGTATTTTTTTTATTTGGGGTGTTGCTACGCTGCGCTCCGCAACACCCCAATGACCGCCGCCGTAGGTTGGCCAATTCTCCTTCATCTGTTCGGCGATCTGCTCCCAGATAGATTGTTTTTTTACGGTGTCCGCATAATCTGCGCGGCTGAGGTCCCACAAAGTTGGAAACTCTTCCACGATGTGGATGAAATAAAAGGCGGTGTCATCGCACAAATTCATTGTTCAATTGAAGTGAACGACACCAGAAGCTATGAAGCACTGAAACCAGGCGCCAGCAAACAAAGCAATGATAAGCAATGCGGTTGTCCTCGAGCAGGTAAGAAGTGTACTGGTTGCCAGGCACTGCGTGTTTATAAGTTAAAGCTGCGGCTGTGCCCCGCCAGAATCCGGATGTGAAAATCGGGTTGGCTTTATCCGTCCGCGCGGCTCCCGGACGAGGCGCGGACGAGGCAAATCGCTGATGTGAGGTCACGTGACGCGCCGTCCGGCTCTACAAATCCGGATTTGGTCCTTCGTCTGGATGCACCATTCGCGTCGGCGCCCGGCACCACGGCTGCCGCCGTGACACAGGGGTTCAAGCGACCGCGCTGGCAAGCAGAGTGCAAAAAAGGAAAAGAGTGATATTAAGAAAAAAAAAACCTAGCCCGAGCAGATTTCGAACCCGCGTAGGCATGATCGCGAGGCGAGCGCCATAACCACTCAGCCATACAGCCTCTTTTTTTTTTCTTTCATGGTATTTATTACGAATACGTAAGATATTTCCATAGCGGCCAAAACAGTCAGCCGCGTCTACAAGCACAAAACAAACACTTCACAGTACAATTATTACGGTAAGAGTTCTCTAAAAGGGAGGCAAAAGGATACACTTCAACAACAACGGATACCAGTCTGGTTGGGAGTCTCTCTGATCATAAAATTCTTTCAGCTGTGAAATCATCCGAATGAAATGTGACTTCGAAGATACAATTGGTTCTGCATTCCGATCTAGCATGCGAGTTTTCCATAAACTGTGCAACGCCATAAGCAGGAGCATATCAAAAGGCACATCGTCACATTGAGGTTGTATCAGATATCGTATTGTATAAGCATTTATATCAAAATCCTTTTTTAAAGTCCTTTGGAGAACGTCCCAAAACAATATGGCATCCTTGCAATCAATAAAACAGTGTTCTATGATTTCCGGTACATTACAGAGACGACAGTTTATCGAAGATACAAAGATTCCTTTCCGATTTAACCAGGTTTTAACAGGTAACGTTTCAGTGTGCACTTTGAAGAAGAATGTTTTAGTGTGAGGAGGAATAGGCATTTTACAGACCCGTGTAAGGACGTCATCTCCAGGTAAGCCGATGTACAGCGATCGGTATAACGGAGGTTTAAAAAGCATATCAATTAGATCTTTATACAGATTTTTCCTTGAGATAGAGAATAAGTACTCATTTGAGAACCTCACTGCAAGAAAACGCACTGAGAGACACACTTCACGCATGAATCCCTGCAAATATGGATGTGAAGCAAAATTTGTCGAAATTACTAAATTTGGTAAAACGTTGACGAGATTAACTTGCAAGAATGCGCGAAGTAATGGATGAGAACAGTCGCGAAAAAAGACGAAACGAGACACTAATTGTCTAACATAAAGGTGAACCAGGCCAAGACCGCCTGCACTAACCGGTCTGAAAATATTGTCACGCCTCATTGGCTCATAAGATGATGACCAAATAAAGGTTGCAAATATTCGGTGAAACTGCTGTATGTAAACCCTGGAACAATGAATTATTTGCAGCACATAGAAGAGTTTTGTTGCCAAAATAAATTGCACGCTTTAGCTCTGCCAAAGATTGAGAGATTATGTGGAACGAATGTTTGGGCATAGCGTCTTAGGGTTGGTACACGTTCTCTCCAGTAATGTGCACTTGACTTATATGCATCCAATGGAACGCCCAGGTATTTTGGTGGTTGAAAAGTCCACTCAATGCCAGCAAAATATGTCGGTTTAAATATCCATGAGCCAAACCAAAGCCCCAAACTTTTAGCACGGTTCATTCGTGCACCAGAAATTGCTCCAAATTCCTCTATTTTAGACACCACATTTGTGATACTGGGCTTGTCCGTGCAAAAGAAAGCGAGGTCGTCTGCATATGCCAGAACTTTCACCTCTGTTCCAAAAACACTGAAACCATGAATATTAGTAGAGTGAATAACGTTTAAACAAAGTGGTTCCAAGTAAAGGGCAAAAAGCAATGGCGACAAGGGACACCCTTGCTTCACAGAGGAATGAATTGACACAGGCTTGGACAGGTGACCATTGACAATCAAACGAGTTGAACAATCATTATAACACAATTTCACACCTTGAAATATAACGGAGCCTACGTTAGCATGCTCGAGAAGAGAAAAGAGAAAAGAATGACGAACCCTGTCAAAAGCCTTAGCTAAGTCTACTTGTAGCATTGCTAGCTGATCATAAGAACTGGAACAATGTTCCAGTACTGTACGGGCGATGTGTATGTTTGTTTGTATTGAGCGGCCTTTCAGGCCGCAGGTTTGGTGAGAACCAATAAGAATAGACATTGCAAATTGTAGTCTGTTTGATAATACCTTTGCAAAAATTTTATAGTCTACATTAGACAGTGTAATAGGTCTGTAGCCTTCAACAGATCGCAGTTTCTCTCTGTCGGTGAAATTTGGAATGAACACTGTGGCTTCTAGTGAATGACTGAGGAAGAGTATCCAGATCAAAAGCAAGTTTGAAAATCTTGAGTAACATGGGAGAAAGTAGGAATTTAAAGGCTTTATAAAACTCGCCAGAAATGCCATCCGGACCCGGCGTCTTTGATATCGGTAATTGGTCAATAGCTAATTCTATTTCTTGTTGAGTGAAAGAACCACTAATGACAGAACACTCTTCTTCAGTTAAAGGGGTTACAAAGGATACAAAGCGTTTTACCACATTATCATTTTGTTTATCAGAAGGGGCGTTAAACAATGCCGTGTAGTAAAACTCAAATTCCGACATTATTTTCTTTGTATTAGAGACCAGAGACCCGTTCGAATAAATATCTGGTATTAGCCTGCTTTTTGCATTGCGGTATTCATCAAGTAAAGTTTGACGTGTGGGTTCCTCAGAATATAAAGTACGATTATTACGCGATCGAACACGGGCACCTCTGTAGCGTATTGCGTCATATTCCTGAAGTGCACATTTAGCTTTAGTAATTTCGTCCACATAAGAGCCAGGTGCCTCACATTCTAGATCATAGAGATTATTAAGACTTTTCAGTAAAGTATTTTCTTCTAATTTTCTATAGAACGACCTCACAGACCCGATTTCTATCGCGATTGACCGAACGTCTTGTTTGAAAAGCTCCCAAGAGGCAAATAAAGGCGTATCAGCAGCCAAACAAGTTTTGAGTGCCACCCGCACACGAGAAATGAAGTCCCCATCATTCACAAGTGAAGAGTTAAGTTTCCAGAGCGCCCAGTTCGGTCTGAAATTTGAACGAGTGTTTTTTCCAATCTGCGTGGTAACAATGCAGTGATCTGAAAAAGAAACAGGTTCTGCTTTACAGGACATTTCAGGGGATATAAGAGCCGATGAAACATAAATGCGATCAAGTCGTGTGTGGGTACTTCCTTGTGCATGTGTATAAGAGGGTAGGCTACTCGATGCCCCTGTGTCTATCAGTCCAGCCTTCTCAACTATAAGAGACAACACTTCAGCACTCCTATCACTACGACTAGGCCCAGTACGGTCATTTCGATTGCACACACAATTGAAATCGCCCATGAACACAACGTTACGGTCACAGTCAAGTAAGGTAGCTATGTTCTCAAAAAGATTAATGCGTCGCGGTGCATCATTAAAGGCATATACATTGATTAGGCGCCATGGCAAGCCATACAACATAAAATCGCATTGTATAAATCGCCCCTCACTGTCAACATTATATTCGACAGCAGAATATGGTAAACTCTTCCTGAGAAACAAAAGGCAGCCCGCCGAAAGGCCCACAGCATGTGACACAAATACATGAAATACAGAGAGAAATGGCTTCAAAGCCTTCTCAGTGTCCTCATCGCTGTCTATCTTCGTTTCTTGAACGGCTACGAAGTCAAAGTGTCTGCTGAACAGCAACCGGCGTAGCTGCACCTGTTTCTGGCGGGACCGGAGGCCACATACGTTAAACGTTGCAAAAATAAGTTGATGGGACAGCGCCATGGAGACTACAAGGTATGCCTCATTACTGCATGCGTTGATCTGGCGGGGAAGGTGGAGGCGAATCCTCCCCCGTACCAACTCCAGGTCTCCTTGATCTCGAGCGTCTGCACTTTCCAGAATGCTTTGATGTTCTCCGACGACGCGACTGTCTAGGACCGCTTGTTGAGTCACTTTCTTCACTCGTAACCGTGTTGCACGATGCAGGGCGCTTAGTTGCAGGTATTTCGGTGCAGACATGTTCGTCTGCAGCAGTGCGTGCTGTAAGATGGGGCTGTGCACTAGGCGGTTCCGTCTTCGAAGTTTCTGCAGCAGTAGCCCGACTGAGGTTATCCTGTTCTCTCGCCATTGGCTCAGAAGCAGTCGGCGTTGCCTTCACACAGTGGAGCGTCATATCTGCATTTTCTGCCTTGTCTTCAGATATCGCCGCGACTGTGCACTCACTTCCCGATGCCTTGTCGACAGCGTTGGCGTCAGACACCACAGCACCTGGAAGGTCACCCGTTGCATCTAAGACTTCAGTATCATCCATTATATGGTCCTGCAACGCATCGTCGGGTGGTCTTGTGCGGTTCCGTAGTTTACCGGCGTATGTCACCACACATTCTTCTGCAGAGTGTCCGAACCGGTGACAATCCTCGCATCGTGGCGTACGGCAGTGTCGACGAATGTGCCCGACTCTGTGGCAGCGTAGGCATAACGGTGGCCTGCCAGGAATGAGTACTAGGCTCTGTAGGCCACAAACAGTCAGTAGATGCGGAATGTCACTGACGCGAACTCCATCCGCCAGTGACACTACGACGTCTCGATTAAGTGTGCGCATCTGTTCCATATCGGACACCCTCCAAGTTTCTGCAGATATGGCTTTAATCTTCCCAAATGACTGAAGTGCTTCATGTATGTAAATATCTTCCATGCGTTCAGGTAGCCATAGCAGCTTCATCTTAACTTCTGTAGGCTCAGGGTCTATCACAACACAGCGGCGGCCTCGAACCAGAAATTCACCACAAGTGACTAGCTTGATTTTAGCTAGCGCTGTCTTGCAAGTCACCATCCACACATGTGACATTTGAAATTGACCAATCGAGCTTATGTCTTTGAGATCGATAACGTTCCGGAGAGCATCTCTAAAGTCTTGGGCCCGGTAAGGACGACCAGCGAGGTCTGCATGCAGAAAAACGGAGTCGGCGACGAGCTTACCGGAGGGCAGACGAGGCAGGACGATACGATAATCATTACTGCTGGTAGAAACCTGTGCAGTACCTCGGCTTGATGCCGATTGATCCTTTGTGGCGGAGAACATCAAAAACGCGACCGTTTAGAACGGCCATACAGCCATGCTTCCAATGGTTGCATTCGTACGAACCATATGATTGCGTTCGAGCGCCCTCGGTGAACGGAACCACCTAGAAACGCGGTACGCGCGAGCGGCGCAGCGTGGCGCCAGCGGTCAAACGCTGTATCTACTAGCAAATGGAGTGTTGCCCCCCCGGCCGCCGGAGAGGATTGCGAGTCCCCGGCTGCGTCGTCTGCTACGGCAGACGCCCGCGACGTGGCCGAGTCGGTGCCGATGGTGCTCGAGCTCGACCCCCAGGCAGACGCAACCCCAGTCAGCCTGACGCAGCACGGCCACACCCGCTCTTCGGCGGCGTTCCTGAGGGACCCACGCCGACACACTCTCCCGAGGCTGAACGAGAGGAAAAACAAGAAGAAGAAGCAGAAGGCTGGGAAAACCCCTGCCTCCAAGCAGGTTTCCCCGTTGCGTGCACAACTCTCCCGCCTGTGCTGCACGAGCGATGCTTGGTGTTCCAAAACGCCGTCCGTGAAGATTCCACGCGGGTTTTGGTCAAGTAGCTGGCGGTTTTCCTATTGATCTTTGCTTTTTCAGCTAATTGTTTTTGATGCTTCTTTAGAATACCTGTTACCATATTAGAGTATTTTCGCGCTCATCTGCAATGTCTCTCTCATCGCCAGGCCAGGAGGCATACTCCTGGTCGGCTTCCATTCCTCCCCCTGATTTGCCTGTGGAGCTTTTCTTACTCAGTGGGACCACCAGCGTACCTGTGGCTTTAGTCCCGAGTGATGGAGGAATGATTCGCATGAAGATTCCCAAGGCGATTCAAACTGAATTGCGGATAGCCTCGGTCAATTTTCAACAGATCACCGAGGTTCGCCAATTTGGCCGAGGGGGCATCCTTTGCTGCTCGCCAGACCAGGCTTGTGTACAAGATTTACTGAAGTGCAATGTTTTTGCGACACATCCGGTGAGCAGCTACATTCCTCCTCACCTCGCATGTACCAAAGGCCTAGTCCGTGGTGTTGACATAAGTCTGTGTCCCGCAGAAATTTTGGAAATGTTTTCATCGGCAGGCGTGATTTCTGTGTATCGTTGCAGTCGTGTCGCTGATAATAAGCGCATTCCCACAGAAACTGTCTTTGCTACGTTTGCTGGCTTGAATCGTCCATCAGAAATCAAGGCATGGCCACTCATACACCGAGTTGAGCCTCTATCACCCCGTGTCCTTCAGTGTTTAAAATGCTGGCGGTTTGGACACTCCATAAAATCTTACAGATGAAACACACGATGCCGCGTTTGTGGAGAAGACCATAACTCAAATGAATGTCCTTCACGTGATGAATCCTGCTGCCTTTGCAGCGGTACTCATCCTGCAGATGAGCCTAACTGCCCTGCAAGTACAAGATAACTACAAATCCTTGAAATAATGGATAGACGCCGATGCTCTCTTCGCGAGGCCATTGCAGAAATTCAGAGTAGGACTCAAGGATATGCTGGTATAACGGCCCGTCAAACATTAGCTATGGATAACTCAATCTCTCAGGCTGTTGCGGCTTCCGTCGAAAAGGCGTTGGAAAAAGCAATGGAACGCATTATGGTGAACCTCACCGATTCCCTTGTTCAGGCAATGTCCACACAATTCGGTCAGTGGTTTCAAATTGCTAATAAAACCAACACTGAGCGTCAGGTGCCTGTTCTACTAAAAAGTCAATCTAGTCAAGTGTCGACTGCGATACCAACGATAAACAACGATGTTGCAAAGCCATCAACTCCTGGGAAAGTTGACCACACCTGCCTTTCAGACACAGATGGGACCGAAAATCAAGATGTTGAAATGGACCCCCGCTCACTTAAACGCACAAGATCACCGGTAAACAAAAAATCTAGCTCTCCCACCAACTCAAAGGCTAAAAAGTACGTGAGAGAGACGCCTACTAAGAAAGACTTCTTAAAAGAGAGCGTTTTAGACCAAGCAGTCTCTGCTGCTCTGCTTTCTTCACCATAGGAAGCTTAACAGTAATTCAGTGGAACTGTCGTTCCATACTTTCCGCTGCAACAGATTTATTATATCTTGCTTCTAAATATTCTCCAGATATTATTATTTGACAGGAAACTTGGCTTACTGCTGATCAAAATATTAATCTAAAAAACTTTCCGTTGTTTTCGATTGGATCGCCTTTCCCGAGGCGGTGGTTTAGCTATCTTTGTGTCAGCAAAGATCTGCCATAAAGCTACGATAGCACATCAGATAATGTCACCAGAATGTGAAATGTTAATATTGGATATAACGCTTCCTGGTTGCACGCCATTTTCCCTAGTTAACGTGCACTTCCCTGCAGGGGTGCAAGGTACCCGTGATCTCGATACCACTATTGCTTACAGTCAGAAAAACATCATACTGGTAGGCGACTTTAATTCCCACCATGTATCGTGGGGTTTCCGAACGGATACCTGTGGCAAAAGGTTTTGGGATTGGACTTTATCAAATCATTTCTCTTTTTTAAATTCCGGAGTACATACTTTCGTTCGCGGTCAGTCACGTTCTGCCCTAGATCTTACGCTTGCCAGCTCGAGCATTTCAGTCACCTCCTGGAACACAGTTGACTCCGGTACTAACAGTGATGATCTACTTATAATTTCTGAACTGGTTACTCCGTCAACTTGTTTAGATAATCATGTGCGCACTTTTATACATTACTCAAAATTTAAAAGTGTGTTAAAATCAGCTTTAAACGCTCAGGAAGGCATGGAGAAGGATATTAAGGCAATGAGCCTTTGTTCAATACTAAAACAAACATCAAAAAAGTCTCAATTTGTCGTACCACCTACTAAAGGTGGTTCTTATTGTCCATGGTGGAATTCTGACTGTGAGCGAGAGTTTAGACGTTGAAAAGCTGCATGGAAAAAACTTTTATATAATCAATGCCCTGTAAATTGGGCAGATTATACGTATGTAGCTGCTACATTTAAGCGAACAGTCGCAAAAGCTAAGGACGATTACGATTCGAAACACTACACATATCTTTCTAAGTCTAGTAATAAAAAAGCTCTGTTTAAATTTCTTCGATCCCGTAAAGTTATACCAGCCCCAGTGAACATTGACGCAGTCGTTCTATCAACAAAGGAGTTATCAGAGTCACTTGAGAAAATTGCTAAAGGTCTAGCGCAGCGATTTACACATAAATTGCCTACAGGACTATCGAAACCTCCCTCGGGAGACGACTTTGTGGAAGTCACATTGACAGAGCTTGAAAACATAATTAGATTATTAGCGGCGTCAGCCCTAGGCCCAGATGGAATTACAACACGAATGCTCAAAGTTTTGTTTGATTATGCGCCTCAAGACCTATTAAATATAGTAAATTTCTCTCTGAAAAATTCCTGGATTCCAAGAAAGTGGAGGGTAGCTAAAATTATTCCACTGTTGAAGGAAAAAGCAGCTGGACTTAACCTAGACAACATAAGGCCAATTTCTCTTACTTCCAATGTCGTAAAATTTATAGAAAGGATTGTTCATGGGCGCATAACACATTCTATGCAGGACGATACAATTCTGAGTCCTTGTCAGATTGGATTTCGTCCTGGGCACTCGATATGGTGCGCTCATGTAGATCTAGAGAGCCGCATTACACTAGCTCGTCGCAAACGAGAGTATGCAGCTTTTTTGAGAGAAAGAGAATTTTATTGTTATCAACACGGCATTTCAACGTCTAAATACAAGCAAACAAGAGGTGTACCACAGGGTGCCGTTTTTCACCCAATTTGTTTAACGTTTTGCTAAGCACGATTCCTTTGTGCAGGGAAGTGAATATGCGGGCGATATCGCATTTTTTACATCTGCAACTAATGTACACTCACTGCACCAGTCGTTGCAGAATCACCTTGGAAGGCTTGAGACATGGCTAGATGAGTCATGTATGTCATTAAATGTTAAAAGTGCTGTACTAGTTTTCCCGTCAACTGCACCAGTGCATATATCCCTCCAATATCACCAGTAAACCATTCCCCAAGTTGGCTCGGTGAAATACCTTGGTGTCATATACGATGGAAAGCTTGTCTGGCGCACTCACATTGAACATATCGCAACAAACGCAGAACGTGCCGTAGCTATGCTCCACCGGCTCAGTCACCGTCGCTCTGGACTACGCAGGGATGCTTTAATGGTGATATATAAAATGTATATTCGGCCCATATTAGAATTCGGTTGCGTGTTATTTTCCGGTGGTCCAGCCTATAAAATAAACCTCTGATACTATTAGAAAGAAAATCTCTACGATTATGCCTTCGGCTACCTAGATTTGTTGCCAACACTGTGTTATATCAGGAAGCCAATATACCCACTCTAGATTGCAGATTCCGCATGCTTTCGGCTCTGACTTTTTTAAAATTTTATGAATTTTCAAGAAGGCGTACTCAATACGTATTTTTCACTGAACCGTCTGAGTTTTTTAATGTATCGTGGTCGCGATTACACAATCCTCAGATAATATTTGTGCACGCTCAGTTAGAACAATTGAATGTGTCATTACGTCAAGTTTGCCATTCGAATAATGCCATAAGAGACCTCAAAATTGAATTCGAGGACATATTTCCAAATCGTGCTAAACTATTGCCTAGCAGACATTTAAATAATATATTAAAAGACCAGCTAAACTAGCTAGCTACTGACAACATAATAGCTACCAACGCTTCCGTGTGCAATGAGAAGACAGGAGTGGGGATCTTCTCTGAATCTCTTCAATGGTCTTACTCTCTTCGCCTTCCCGACTTCACACCCATTTTTCAGGCAGAACTAATAGCGATTATATTAGCCCTACGAAACATTCCCCAAAACGATTCATTAGCGGTTATTGTCACTGACTCACTGTCTGTATGCACAGCACTTACAGCCTCGTCAAATTCAAAAATTTTGCGAACATTTTGTTCAATGGTTCCTTCGTACTTGCGGCAAGTATTCTTGCTTTGGGTACCGGGACATCGCGGTTTGCACTTGAATGAAATGGCTGATTCACTCGCACGAGCATCACTTAATGGCCCTGTCATATCTGGTTTGCCGACATCAGCTTATGTCACCGCGGATAGGTACAGAAATTTCTCTATATCGCAAAATTCCGCAAAATCTATTTTAACATCGTCTTCCGATTTCCACCATCTTTGCTTCTCATGGAATAATAATTGGTGTACATCAAGGCAATTGGAAGTTTCCATTACAAAATTGAGATGCCGTATACCGCCACTAAATTTTTACTTACACAGTTCTTGTCTCGCTGTATCCCCTTTATGTTCGTTTTGCAATGAATCCGAATCCATTGAGCATTCTTTCCTTTCGTGCCGCCGATTTTTAAGAGAGAGAAAAATCTTAGAAATACCATTTCGAAAACTTGGCATATTATTCACCTCACCAACCATTCTCTCCTTTGGGGCGACTTCACTGGGACACAGTCACAGGAATGCTTTTCTTGCAGTTTACAATTTCATTAGAGATACAAAAAGATTACCTTGCTGAATTTCTAGAATTAAGAATTATTCCTATTATTTCACTTGTTTATGGCAAAATTGCTTTATATCAAAATTAACATTAAATCTCAAATTACCGTTAAGCTTTTGTAAAATTTCTCAGAAACATGGTTGAAACCGCCGGCTTCTTGGCCAATCCCCCGTATTGGCTATGCGCCAAAGTTTAGGAAACAAGACAAGACAAGGTTTCCCCTCCTGCTGCTCCTCCGGCCTCGAAGTAGTCACAGGCGTGCACAAGCACTGCTACAGAGACGGCTGTACAGGAGCCCCCCCCCTCCCTCCCCCCCACTCATGCACCACCAGCTTAGGGCTTCCAGCTGGTGTTGTCCGAGGCCGATCGCCGCCGCGCAAGGGCACCGGCGAGTGCTGCCATCCCGGTGGTCCCCGCCGTCATCGGCACAGCCCTTTTCCGCCCATCCATGGTGGGTGGTACTTTCCGAGGAGACCACGCCTCTCTCTAGCGGCGGTGCTCTCAGCGCGGCCAGGTGTTGCCGCTGTGAGAGTAAATCACAGGCGCAACATCGTGGCCATCGACGCCACCACCCCGAGGTGCTTGGAGGAGCTGCTGGCCACAACGGAGATTCGGGGAATACCGGTGACTGCCCGGCAGCCTGCCGAGCGAGGCAGGAGCACAGGATTCGTCCATGGGGCCGACGGCATCCCCGCGGGCGCGGACCTGCTGGGGGCCATCGAGTCTGGTGTCCTAGTGCTAGCTGCTACCAGGGAGGGTGACACCATCACGATCAGGTTCGCGGGGCCGGTTCCTCCTGAGCATGTGAGCCTCTACAAGCTCCGGTTCAGGGTGCGACCGTCCAGACCGCGTCCACTGCAGTGCCAGCAGTGTGGCCGCTTTGGGCACGTGGCCGCCTCCTGTGACTCACCATCCAGCTGTCAACACTGTGGGAGGTCTCAGGAGCAGGAAGACAGCTGTCCCAACGCGGCCCACTGCAGTAGCTGCGGTGGCAACCACCCCGCAAACACTCCTGCTAGCTGCAGGTGGCAGGAGGAACGCAGGGTGGCAACCATCTTGGCAGCTGCCCCTGCTCCCCTCTCCCGTCGTGCAGTCCGCGTCGGTGTGCGGGAGGAGACCCAGCAGGCAAAGGCCGCCTCAACGCCCGTGCAGGGCCTCTCATACGCACAGGCACTAGCCGGCCAGGCGACCCAGCTGAAGGTGGCCCCCCCACGGCCAATTCCCCGCACCAGCCCCACGGAAGGCTCGACGCCAGCCGCCAACCGTTCCTGTGACCGAGCCCCCTACAGCCCCAGCATCGCTGGCATTGCCTGGCGCGGACCCTCGGGACCAAATCATTGCCAGCTTGCAGTTCACCCTGAAGGCCATCGGGGCGATGCTGCCTGCCGAGAGCCCCCTCCGAGCCCTCTGCCTCCAGGCAGGTTGCATGTCAGCAGCTGCACAGCAACATGCCTGACAACCTCCCAAGGACCAACCGCCGTCGCCCGAGTGTTCTCCATTGGAACACCAACTCGCTGCGACGACGGCACGCAGAGCTGTGCGCGCACCTCCTGCAGTGTGACTTCGATGTCCTCGCACTGCAGGAGGTGTATGCTGTGGCCGAGGACCTGCGGCTTCCTGGCTACATCGGCTACTCGGGCGCCACCACCTGCTCGACGCAGAGCTGCACAGATGCACCCTACCTGGAGGATGCCCGCAAGAGGGGGAAGCCGAGGACGGCACTCTACGTCCGCAGCAGCCTGGCCCGCACGCTGGTGCCGGTCACCGACGTCGTGGGAGGCGCCATGGAGTGCTGCGCTGCCACGGTACGCCTTGACAGGCAGGACACGACCGTGGCAAGCATCTACGTCCGTCCTGGGCAACAATGGGACCCCTCCAGCCTGGTGGGGCTTGCAGCACGCCTGGGTGGGCAAGCAGTCCTATGTGGTGACTTGAATGCCCACCACACCGACTGGGGCAGCCGCCGGTGCACCCGCCGAGGCAGGGACCTCTGCAATGCCATCAGCCGTGCTGGCCTGATGGTTCTCAACAAAGGAGGACCCACCTACGTCCGCCGTGGGGTGAGCACAGCCATCAACCTCTCCCTCACCACCGAGCAGCGCTCGTACGACTGGGACACAACTCCCGACACTTGGGGCTCTGATCACTTCCCGATCTTGATCACCCCCGGGTGTGGGAGAAGGCAAATTTCACGGACATACCACGTCACCGACTGGTCCCTGTCCAGGAAGCGCTGCAGTGAGATGGTTGATGGCTGTGACTTCCTGAGCGCCATCACGGAGTGCGCCCAGGCAGCCACAGTCCAGTGCTCTGCTCAACCGTACACCCCTGCCCCGGATCTCCTTCTGCTCAACCTCCGTGCATCGAGGCGCCGCGTGGAGCGCCGAGCAATCCGGACGGGCAACGCAGAGCACTGGACAGAGTACACGAGGGCGGACGCCCGCTGCAGACGACAGGCCAGGAGCAGAAGGAACCTGCGCCACCATCGAGGACCGCTCGAAGGGCCACCTGGCCTGGCGCCTCCAAAAGTCCCTGACCGGCAGGAAGGCGAACCGCTACCCCGTCCTCGCGGTGGCCATTTCGCTGGGTATCAGTGAGGCGGCACTGGCGGAGTTACTGACCGCTTCGCCCCCCCCCCCTGCCACCCTCAGTGCTGCCACCCTGCCGGTCAGTCGCCCCCCTGCCAGCCCGCCTACCTCCCTGCTGGAGCTCCATTTTGAGTGGGCGGCCAGCCAGATGGCGGCCATCTGCCAGGACCCATTGACGCTCCACGAGCTGCAGGCGGCCCTGAGGAGTGATATAATCTCGACCGGGTGAGGTGGGTCGTCACCGCAGGAATCAGGAGACGACGATGAAGGTGGGCATCGTGATGATGAAAAATAGAAAAGATTGTATTCACTTCATTGGTACATGGTTTTGACTCTGTCCGAGTCTCGAGCGGTTCTGATTAACACGGGGGCCAGGACGGCCTTAAATCCCCTCGTGGTGGCCGATGTTTCTTTCGGGGAAGTCCTCTCTCCGGTGGTCAAGTTGACGACCTCCTCTCCCTCGGGTCCTCCTTCTTGGTAGCTCGCCGTTTTCGTCTGCTCCGTAGAGGTGAGAAGCTTTCTCGGGGATGAAGGGGATTATCTCGTCACGGGAAAAGCGCTGGGGCTTGCTTCCCACATTGGAGAGATACAGATTCCAGGAAGATCATAACCTGCCGATGACTCCATGGGGGAACTTGTGGAAGTGTCAGACCTCTGTCGGGCGGTCAAGTTGACGACCTCCTCTCCCTCGGGTCCTCCTTCTTGGTAGCTCGCAGTTTTCGTCTGCTGCGTAGAGGTGAGACGCTTCCTCGAGGATGAAAGAGGTTTATCTCGTCACGGGAAAGGCGCTCGGGCTTCTTTCCCACATTTGACAGGTGCAGTCCCAAGCCGATCATAACAGCCCGTCCACCGCCACAGGAGGTCTCGAAGGGGTTGCTGCATCCAAGCACCTCGAAGAGACCGTAGATCCCGTGCCTCTGTTTTGTTTCGCCGTTCGTTCCAAGGCAAGCCAGGTGACACCCTCTGAAAGTAGACCACGCCAAGCCCAAGGCACAACAAACAGAGAGCACCCAACTAACCATGAGAACTGCCAGGTTCACATATTCTTCACACAAAACCTTATCAGAATGAAACCTGCAGCCCTCGTTCGAGCTTCCCGAAAATTAACAAAAGGAAAAACTAGACTTAAGTGCATATTTCAATTAACCCAATACCCAACGTTTTTGTTTCTCCTGCCCGGGAAAGCCACATTTATTGAGAGACCGAGAGTGCATTGAAAATGATCAGACGGATAAATGCTGCGCAGTGAGTTAGTTATTGTTGGGTCAATAGTATCTGCCAGTACCAGCGCTTCTAAGGCAAAATGTACTGCGCTCTGATGACCGCTTGAACTCCTAATTAAGCTGATTCATAAAGTGGCATTTAAAGCCAGAAAGCCAAAAGCGATACTCTATCTGCAATGGTAGCCGATAAACGCACCTACCCTGTAACCATTGAATTACCCAAAATGGTTTGTTTCTAGGAACCTCCAATGTCAATGCCTATCTACAAAAACAGCGCGTTCACGAGCCACCACCGTCGCAAATCCTGCTTCGCAGTTTTATTCGCGTAACTGGCGCGCATAACAATCATCACAACGAATCACCGAGATTAACGCGGAACCTTTGAAATTAAAAGAAATAAGGTCTTAATAACTAACAAATGAAAAAAAAATGCAACGTGCTCTATTTACAAATTTACAAACGGGAACCTTATGGAGGCGCCCAATTCGACAATTACTACCTCCTAATGCGCACTCGACTAGGTCGCAATCTGAAAGTCATTGGGCCTCGCCATGGGCAATAAAGGGTGCCAGACACACACTACCCCCTCCCGTCACCTGTCAATTCGTGTGGCCGCAGCTTTCTTTTGCGTCTCAGGGAGGGAGGCCGTAAACGCGAGGAGAATCGCCATTCTTCCTTTGCTCTCCCTCTCGCGGCGCATTCCCCCTCATTGACTGTTTGACTGGCCCTGTGCTTGCGCGCCTACCTCATCCAGGTTGCCCCTTTCAGCCGCATTCCTACTCGCGGAGACGCGCCCTGTTCTGTTGTCAGCCGCCTTCGGCGACGTCTCCGTTTTCTCAACCACCATAACGAGCCCTTTGAAGTTCTGCGTGGTGGCCTGTTCCCTCCGCTTACGGGCTGCGGTGTGTCTGTCTCGAATTTGCGCTGTGCTAAATACTTCGCTCGTTTGCGCTGTCTGTAAAACTTTTGCCTCGTCAGGCGGTCACCGAATGTGCCTGTGCAATCCTCGATCGTCCGGGTCCTGCCCTGTTTGGCCGCCATATCAGTCTCCTCTCCTTTGGACGATTCCGGAACCCCGCTCAAAGGCGGAGGTACAAGGGAGGTTTTCAGCGCCTCCTTGACCTTTTTAGGGCTGCTAAAACAAGCCTTGTCTCCGCAAGGAACGTGCTCCGGAATAGCCACTGCTTCTACCTTCACGACGTAATTGCTCTCTTCTGCCGCGATTCCTTCTTTAACAACCTTCAAATGGGCTAAATAGCCCTCCGAATGTGACAGCTCCAAATTAGTTTCTAATTCCTCTACCAGCCTCTGCTGCGGTATGCCCACTGAGCCGAATGCCTCCTTGCTAGCACCTTTTCCCCCGCTTTCATTAGTTATGTGCTGCGCTTCCTGAGTGCCTATGTCATGAGGCCTTTTCCTTTCTTCATTGCCTTGCCTTATCTCCGACGCGATCTCATGAGCCTGGGGACGCGGGAGAGCTTGGGCCGTATAGTCGCCAAAACTCAGACCCTTTTTCTTTAGCAGCATCTCTGAGCGATTTGAAAACAAGTAGGGATAATGTTTGGACAGATTTTGTGATACTGCGGCTTCAGTCCTCAATAGTCCGAACGGCCCCTCAATATTCACGTTGGCTATGGGCAAGCAGACACTATTTTCCTCAACTACCTGCCGGATCCATGCACATTCCCCGGTGAAATCCTCAGGTTTCACATACGTGGGGTGGACAATGTCCATTGTCGCAGCTGAGTCCCTAAGTACCTTACATGGCGTTCCGTTCACTGCGAGGTCGCGAAGGTAGGGTTCTAAGAGCGCCAAGTTGTCGCCGTCATTCATGAAAGAAAAAACAATTCTAGGCTTTCTACAGCCGATCGCAAGGTGTCCAGGCTCCTGGAAACGGAAACAGACGACCGGTTTTCTAGCCTCAAACGCCTTTTTTGTTTTTCTTTCGTCTTTCATTGTGGTTTCATTCTCTCCGGAATTATCTGTCGGCACGTCTTTGGTCCCACTTTCAGCTTTCTCTTTGTGAAAGGGGCGCTTGTTTTCCTCTTTACCGAATTTAGTCAACGGCCTGACGCGCGTTTTCTCGAATTCGCGACGTGCGGCGAATTCATCTGCTAGCACTGCAGCACGTTCTAAGTCCTTTTCGCCCGACCTATCTTGAATCCACAGGCGCATCTCTTCGCTCAAGGACCCATAGAATTGCTCCATGCAGATTAGCTCAACAACCTTGTCGTGACAACCAAACGCGTCTTCCCCTTTTAGCCACTCAATTAAATTGACTTTCAGTTGATAACTAAAATCCTGAAAAGACTCGCCCGGTGTCCTAACTGCCTCCCGAAAACGGCGGCGGAAAGCCTCCGCTGAGAGCCGATATTTTCTTAGCAGCGCAACTTTTACTTTCTGATAATCCTCTGACTCGTCCTTCGTTAGCCTTGCAATTATTTCGGTTGCTTCGCCAGGAAGAACGGTCAGAATCTGTTGCGGCCAACTCTCTAGTGCAAACCCGTTTCTCTCGCAGGTTCGTTCAAAAATAACGAGAAACAATCCCATGTCATTGTTAACCTTGTACGACTGCATGAGATCCCTTATTTTCACTCTTGATTCACCTGAATGCCTTTCATATATTGAGAGGTTATTTGCTGATTGCCTGGACAGATCCCGCTGCACGTCTAGTTCTTTTAGCGTTAGTTCGTGAGCTCTCTGTTCCTCGCGTTCCTTTCTCTCTGCAGCTTCCCTTTGTTCAGCTTTCTCAGCTCTTTGCCTTTCCTCTGCAGCGCTTTGCTCAGCTTTCTGAGCTCGTTTCTCTATCTCTTCCCATGCTTCTGAAATTTCGTCCTCAAGAGCCCCGCACTTCTCAATCGCCTCAATAAGCTGCGGCTTTCTCTGACTTTTCCCGACCTCAATTCCCAGCTCTTCACAAAGTAATAACAACTCTGGCTTTTTCCGTTTGCCCAAATCCATGGTCAATCCCGAGCGAGGACTTTCTTACTCTACTGTGACGTGAGGAAGCTTTCAACAAGAGCCTGCACGTACAGAAACTAATTCACCGTTTTAGAAAACACACAAGCTAAAACCTGGCAAATTCTCAAAGAAAGTCAAGCGCTCACCATTCTGCTGAAGCCAGGACGAAGGGTGGAGTATACGATTGCTGCCAACCAGCTGATATAATCTCGACCGGGTGAGGTGGGTCGTCACCGCAGGAATCAGGAGACGACGATGAAGGCGGGCATCGTGATGATGAAAAATAGAAAAGATTGTATTCACTTCATTGGTACATGGTTTTGACTCTGTCCGAGTCTCGAGCGGTTCTGATTAACACGGGGGCCAGGACGGCCTTAAATCCCCTCGTGGTGGCCGATGTTTCTTTCGGGGAAGTCCTCTCTCCGGTGGTCAAGTTGACGACCTCCTCTCCCTCGGGTCCTCCTTCTTGGTAGCTCGCCGTTTTCGTCTGCTCCGTAGAGGTGAGAAGCTTTCTCGGGGATGAAGGGGATTATCTCGTCACGGGAAAAGCGCTGGGGCTTGCTTCCCACATTGGAGAGATACAGATTCCAGGAAGATCATAACCTGCCGATGACTCCATGGGGGAACTTGTGGAAGTGTCAGACCTCTGTCGGGCGGTCAAGTTGACGACCTCCTCTCCCTCGGGTCCTCCTTCTTGGTAGCTCGCAGTTTTCGTCTGCTCCGTAGAGGTGAGACGCTTCCTCGAGGATGAAAGAGGTTTATCTCGTCACGAGAAAGGCGCTCGGGCTTCTTTCCCACATTTGACAGGTGCAGTCCCAAGCCGATCATAACAGGAGGGGAAAGCGTCGCAGTGCACCAGGAGCAGATGGAGTGACACTCCAGATGCTTTGCAACCTGGCCACCAGTGAGCAACGAAGCCTGCTCGATTGCTACAACAAGATCTGGTGGTCAGGGCAGGTGCCGGAGGCCTTGCGCACAGCCATCGTGGCCCCCATTCTGAAGGGCAAAAAGCCAGCCGGCGAGCTGTCTTCATACCGACCGGTCTCCCTCACCTCCGCTGCCTGTAAGGTGATGGAGGCCATTGCTCTGGCACGGCTCGAATGGGTGGCCCGCACCTGCGGGTTCCTCGCGGACCAGCAGACAGGCTTCCGGCGCTGAAGGTGCACTGCGGACTCCATCGCTGACGTCGTCTCCACCTTGGAGGGCGCAGGGCCAGCGGAGACCTCGCCATGCTCCTCATCGACGTCAAAGGGGCGTTCGATGGCCTCCCGCATGCGGTCGTCCAGTAGGCGCTGGACCTCCTGGGCATTGGCGGCAACCTGCGGCGGTTCCTGTCATCGTTCCTGAACGACCGCACCCTCAGGGTCCGCGTGGGCCATGCAAGGAGCACTCCCCGTGCGATGGCAGCAGGCGTACCACAAGGGTCAATGGTGAGCCCATTTCTCTTCAACCTCGCCCTGGCCCGGTTGCCTGCTGCACTGCCGGCCGACCCCCACTAGGAAGTGGAGTGCTCCACCTACGCGGACATCGCCCTGTGGGTGCGGGGACCGCTACAGTCCAGCCGTCACGTGCGCCTGGCCCTCCAGAGAGCCCTGGACGCCACAGCCGCCTACCTGTGCAGCATTGGTCTTGCGGTGTCGACGGGGAAGACGGTGGCCCTCCTCGTCCACCCGAGAGCAGCTGCGCGACGCTCGGCTCCCCAGCTGCAGCTGGAGGGCGTGCGTATCCCATGGAGTACGACTGTTTCGTACCTTGGGCTGCGCATCGACCACCGGCTAACCTGGAAACCGGCTGTCGGGGCCATGCAGGCGCAGACGATCCGGGTCCGCAAGGCCGTGTCACAGCTCTTTGCCCGCGGAGAGGGCTGGTCCGTCAGGTGGGCCCTACGTCTCTACGAGGCGGCGGCCACATCACGTCTGCGGTACGCTCTCCCGCTGGTGGCGCTGCCACCACGTCGCCTCGGAAACTTGTAGCTGCAGCACAGGGCGGCCATCCGGTTCTGCCTGTTCGTCCCACGGAGCTGGCGGATCGCCGCCACCCTTGCAGAGGCGGGAGCATGGCCCCTGTCGCTCCTCTTTCTGCAACAGGGACTAAGCCATGTCGACCGCCTCCACCATGCTCCTGACGGCAGAGGCCTGCTGCGTCGCCTCCAGTCCCGTCCATCCTCAAGGATGGGCCAGATGTGCCGCCTCTACGAGGAGGTAGTTGGCAACCCACCGGCGAACGCCGTACAGCTGCCCCCACCACAGAGACCCCCAGTCCTGATCACCACGGAGCTCCCCGGGACCTCTAAGAGGCGCTCGCCTACCTGTGCCTTGCAGCAGACAGCTGCCAGCCTCCTGGACGAGACTCTCGGAGACCACCTCCTGGTGTACGTACGTCGACGGTTCAGTGGTCCCAGACACCGGCTCTGCCACGGTGGCTTGCACGGCACCTGCCCTGCAGAAGAGCAAGCAGTGTCGTCTGCCCAGACATGCCTGCTCGACAGCAGCGGAGTTGGCAGGCCTCCATCTGGCCGTCGATCTACTCACCGAGGAACTCCCTGACGTGCCGGCAGCCATCCTCTGCGACTACAAGGCAGCCCTCCTCGGCTTACAGAGACCAGAAAGCGCCAGTCTTGGAGTCGCCCTGCTGTCTACCTGGCTGACGGCGTTGCAGGATGCAGGCCACCCGGTATCCCTACACTGGATCCCCGCCCACGTAGGGATCTCGGGCAACGAGGAAGCCGACACCCTGGCGAAAGACGCCCACCACGCCACTGTGCCCCTTAGCCGGGCCGTGACGGCCCAGCCGAGGGGCCTAAGTCTGGCTTCACCAGACAGGCTACGGCGACACCTGGTGACCCACCACCCAGACAAGCGGGTGTCACTGGGACGCCCCCCCCCACGCCCACTCCCCCAGCGAGGCCTAGCTCGCAGGGAGACTTCGCTCCTGCTCCGGATTGGCTGCAGCTGGGCGGCAGCACGCAGCCATCGCCTTGGACGAGCGACGTCCCCGGCCTGCGCTTCCTGCGGGGAGCCGGAAACCACGGAGCACCTCCTGCTGGCCTGCCCGGCGTACCTCCAAAAGCGGGGTCCACTCCTGCAGGAGTTCCGCCGCCTGGGCCTCCCCTCTGGCAAAGAGGAAGATCTCCTCTTCCCCGGGCGACATCACCTTTCTGCACTTCGAGGCGTCATGGAGTACCTTGACTTGTCAGGGCTCTCCGCGCGCCTCTAAGACCAGCTTTCTGCAACAGACGGTTGGCCTCGCGGCCTCCCAACAAACCCCAGACCTGACAGGTCCGGAACACCCCTGCGGTGTAAGCTGCACTCTAAGTCCTACCATCTCGGCCTGATACATGCCGCCACAGCCTGCTGGTTTGCCTCGCCCAGCCATAGTGACGACTTCACCCTATCCCCTTTCTCTCCCACTTTCCCCTCCCTGTTGGCGCTGAGTCGTGCTCCCTCAAGGGCTGCAGAACCTTTCCCTTTCCACACGAACCACTTACTACTGCTGGAACACGTTGCAAGCTGCGCTATACAACACGCAGTGAGCCTACTGAATGCATTCAGAGGATGCGGGTGCGCGGATTCTGCTGAGCCTGACGAAGTATGATTGTGGAGAACCTGCCTTGAGTCCGTCTTGCGATGCCAGGAAAGATCTCGTGACGGTGGTGTTGCGCATGCGCCAACATTCTATGGAAGCCATCAATATGTAAGCCATCAAGACGCAGTCAATCGGCCAGCTTCGCTGTGTCTTGAGCTTTGTGCGGCCAAGTGCAAGATTTCACTTTTTTCCCGGTCAGTATAAGGTATGACTTGCTTGCTTATTCACGTAAATTCTCAGACAACCCACCTAGTGCTAGAAAAACATATACAAGTCTGCGAACACGAAAGTTGAGCTACTTAACTGGGTCCAATAGCACTGAAAGTAAACTGTACGGAGAATATAAAATGTTCTGCATTTCTGTTTTGTTTTTCACATCCCACTGACAAATGTTCAGAAATTTTGCAGAATCCGCGTAGACTCAAATCATTTATCTAAGAATAATGAACACTCGAAAGTCTCAATTTCATTAGTTGGGCGAATTGTGCGATAACGTTCGGCAGAATATTCAACTCGCTTGAAAATATAACGAAGAAAAATAATGTCAACCAGTATTGAGTTGCCCTATGCTTTAACACGCAAGAAAGTTGTAAATGTGAAGGTGTAAAGTGGTAGCATTTATTTCCTACCACTTCAGTTAAGTAATCTAGCAACTTTATGAAAAATTATGTAATTTTCATTTTATAAAATGATCACGCACAGGCAATGCACAGGGGTACATCAGTGGCCGCTGTCGAAAATCTACATAATTTTGTGCTGCAACAACATATTGCAAATGGCGCTGGGAGACTGTTTTGCTCAGCTGGGCCCTTTACGATCTACTTTGGGCTGTCCAGTGGGCCGAGGAAGCTACCAGGACTCAAAAACTCCAGGCCGTCACCAAGGCGGGACCATTTGCCTGTCCCATAAACTCGCAGGGCCTTTCAATAAAGTTCTTTGACAAATGATGTGCAGAGTGCTGCACCAATTGCACAATCTTCCACTAACGCAACTAAAAGCTTTAGGTTAGTGCTCCGAAAGAACATCCGCGCTGAAGGCCTTACTCGCGCTAGGATGGTTCCTGCGGTCAACGCGCCTTCGCGACAGACTTTAAGAACGCCGCCCGGACCCTACCACTCTATAGCGCACGCGGTTTGTTTGTGCTCGTCTCTCTTTCTTTCTCTCCCCCCCCTGCCACTCTCTTTCTTTTCTTATCCCCCTTCTCCATTTCCCCGTGCAGGGTAGCCAATCGGAACTACCTCCGGTTACCCTCCCTGTCTTTCGATGCATATTTTCTCTCTCTCTCATCTGTATTACCGAAGTTTTCTGTTTTTTTTCGTGTAATTCTTTTTTGTTACCACGATGTGCTTCTTGTGCCGCTCCTATTTGCGTTACTTTTACATTGTACAATTCATTGTCATCTGATTAGTATTCGTGTTTTTTTTTTCATTTTTGTGTGGTTATCTGTATTTATTAGCCCCTCCCCTCTGTAATGCTTCATTGTAAGCCTTGATGGTACTATAAATAAAATAAAAATAAGGATCGACACAGTGGCAACGACTTACGTATGACGACGGAATGACGGCTACCAATGACCACATCTAGATAACGGAGACAGCAGCCTGAAAATCGACTGAATGATTACGAAGGCTTCACAACGGCATGTCAGTAACGAATGACGACGAAGATACAAATCCTTTATTTTTATTTACTTATTTACAATGCTTCAAACGCCCCAGCGAAGGGGTTTTGCATGAACGTGGGCTATTACAAATTTGATACGTGTTGCACAATATCTCGATCGGTGTATTGAAGCCGTGCTACTGGAGAATTGCACAACGTTGGCGGGAAGGCCATTCCAATCTTGTGGTGTCTCGACAGAAAATGAACGGTGCGCAGTACTTCGAGCAGATGGCGGCTATACAGCTTTTTCGTGATGAGTGCGACATGGAGGACGATAGGCTGGCTTGATTGGAGGAGTAAAAAATCACGCGTGGTAATACTTGAAGAATAGCCAAAGACTTGCTATCCATCGGCTGCGATGAAAGACTCTCAAGCTTTGCACGAGATGTTAGTTCGGTGACACTAGAATGATATCTTATATATAGAAAATGAATTGGGCTGATCGGTTTCGGACATATTCTATCGTTTTATTAGAGCGTACTAGATTGGTGGAGTGGGTCCACGAGGGCTCTGTGCTGAGGCATTATTTTATTGAAAATGCAGGTGGCGCCACCGTCGCTTTCTCCCAGCTTCGCGGGCCGGACGCTTGTCGCGTCGGAGACCCTACCGCAGCTGCCTGGAGCTTTTACAGGCAGATACTCGGTGGCGGTAACACTGAAATTATTCCCCACCGATCTAATGTAAATAAAATGCAAAAAGAGCGGCGGAAAGAACGCAAACGACGCAACAACGACAGTGCGTCGAGCAGATGACAACTACTGAGCCGGAGAGCTCACCTCAGCCAATGAGCGCTGCCCAAACAGCCGGATCCAACGTTTATTGGCCGGAGATTCAGAATAAGGCGATGGCAGCGCCGCCACATTTTCCGCGTTTATTGCTTCACTCTCGGCGCTTGCTAAGGCGTCCGCTGGACCCACTCAGACATTCGAGTACACTCTAGTTTTATTAAGGTTGTTTGGTGATGGTCCCAAACGACGCATGCGTATTATAGTTTCGGTCTGATTAATGCGTGATAGAAGAGAACTAGAACAGAAGTAGGTGCTAAATAAACGTTGCGGCGTAGGTTTATTGAGAACGCGGTTAGCTTCATTAATAACGCGCGTTAGGGACCATGATCCGGCGGACTATACTTCTTCACTTCTGGTTTCTGTTTCTGTTGTGATATTTTATTGCATTGCTAATGATTCACACCATTTGTATGGCATTTATAAATTCATTGATAAGCCCAGTTATCATGTGGAGTGGACCATGTTGTTTACTGTGGCAAGTATCACCTAGGACTTGGTCAATTGCACACAACCAAATATTAGGGCTGTCCATTCCGACACAGATACCTAGTGAGACAGGCTCAATTGTATATGATTCGTGACCCCGGTTGTTTGTAAAACCGCATACCCTACTGCCGATGACTAAGTCTAAATGCCGAGTAACCCAAGTTGTCTATTCGGGCACATACCTAGTGGAACTTACAGTGTAGTCCATGTTGTTGCGTTTAGGCCGAGCGAGCAACTAGCGGCAGCTGCATGCGTAAAGTCCGCTGAGGAGGCAGAAAAGCTCCCATGAAAAAAAAAAGCCCGACCCAAGCTCTTCCCTCAAACAGAAACTTAACAACACACAATAACAACACACTATATCAACGGATCAACACTATATACAATATATACAGCCCTGCAGTGGAGGTCTGTAGGGTGTGTACAAGAGGGTTTTCGCGTACATCCTCCATTTGTACGCAGCCTTCGGGGCCGGGCTTTTAACCCGTCCCACTGCAGCACAGTCGCGCAACCCCCAAGCCACTGCGCCACCCCGAAGGGTGTGAGTGTAGGGTTTCTGCTATCTTATATGATTTGCGATCAGGTGATGGCAGAAGCGGGAAGCAAGGCTGAGTAATGTGATATTTATATTATGATTTACGATGCCGCGAACAACGAAACAAAAAGAAAACATTCGCCGATACGATTATTATCCAGCAAAAGGTGCTAAGTGAACCTGCCGGCGACGTTTTTGAAGCTGGTATATTATGTTTTATGAAAACGCAACGTGAACGAGCGATGTCCTTACAGGAAATGACACAAAACGGAGAGCCATATAGCCCTAATAGAATGATAATGAGGCAATGGCAGTGCAATCGTTCACGAAAAGTAACGTGGTTAAAGACGTTGCAACGTATGGACGTTATTGTTTATATCAAAGCCAAACACCTTTTTTTAAACATGACTGAGTCACAATATTAATATGCACACCCAGTAAAATGACGAAGTATGTTGCCGACTTCTATATCTCTGGAAGACTTCTTTAAATGTAGGCTATGTTACGTCTACTGGGTATTTGAAGCAATCGGATGGTTGGTGATAGTGGGTATATAGGGCAGGCGCCAAAGCCTGACAAGCACGGCATGAAGAGTACGGATTGATGAGAGCTGCGTAATATCGGCGGTATATAGGGCAGGCGCCAAAGCCTGACAAGCACGGCATGAAGAGTACGGATTGGTGAGAGCTGCGTAATATCGGCGGTATATAGGGCAGGCGCCAAAGCCTGACAAGCACGGCATGAAGAGTACGGAGTGATGACAGCTGCATAATATCGGCGGCATGGCATCGATAGCGTAATTGCAAAGGCAACACGAGCAATTGAGAAGAAATGATGACGATGCAGTGACGAGACGTCGAAATTACGGCGACAGAGTTAATTACGGCGACAGAGCGACAGGCAACGACTTATCTGTGACGGTGGAATAACGACTACGCATGAAACAGCGAAGCTGTGCGATCGTAGCCCAGCATTTTCCGGAAGTGCGCGCGAACTTCACATTTTATTACTCACGATGATGATAATTTATTTTCGCGCGTCTAGGACTTACAGCCGTCTCTGCGCGTTGCATAGTGCAGCTTGCAACACCGACACCGCGTTCCACCGCGTTGCAGTGCCGACAGAGCGTTCCAGCAGACCCGCTCGGTGCATGCATCTCTGCCTCTCTCGCTCTCATTTTCTTTAGGTCTCTCCATAGCGTCTCTTCATCTTCACAACCACAATCTCTTTCTCACCCGAGCAAAGCGCGCAAAACCTCTTTTCATCTCGTAGAGCACGAGCGTGCGAACGCGCCGGCTGTGGACCAAGACACTCGAACGCAATCATATGGTTCGCATAAATGCATGTTCTGCAAGTTTCGCATATAACTACTAATAATTCCATGCAATAAAGAAAAAAAGTGCTATGACGCTCGCCTTGGAAGCGTGGGTACGCGGGTTCGAATCCTGCCTCGGAAAGAAGGTTTATTTTATATCTTGATAGATTCTTGACAGGAACCAGAAATTATAGTAGGCTTAAACAGCTTCGCTGTGAATAAAGTTTCTTGTCAAGGCGGGATTCGAGCCCGCGTACCCATGGTCTCAAGGCGAGCGTCGTAACCACTATGATATACGTTTTTTTTTCTTTGTTGCCGCATTAAACAGCACAATTACACAAAAACATGCACTCGAGGGAACAGACTCGCGGAACTGGCTTTGCGCTATCCCGTTAATATTCGGGCATGTTTAACAATGCTTCAACTTTTGGGAGCCATTCAGGCTCTGGGGTTTGAAACTGGTACACAGTAATAATTCTATTAATGCTTTCCTGGAAATATAGCCGTATCGATTTCGCGTTTATGTCAGCGTTCCGCACTGCCATCCTAGATCGCCAAATGCTGGTGAGGCCCAAGAGCATAATGAGATCAAATGGAATACCATCCGCTTGTTCAACTGGCAAAAATTGCCCGCCAATCCACCCTGTGAAGGTGGTTTGAAAGCGAAGCTTTTTACGCCACCCTCACGGTGACTGCGGCGCACTTGATATTTCACACACTACAACGTAACTTTAACCACGGCCTTTATTATTATTTACTTCACAACAATGTTCACTACTGCTTTATGATCGGTGTGATATACACTCAAATTTTCAGTTTTCACTGTAGTTACATTATTTGCCAAGGTTAAATAAATGCACGTTCCGCGAATGCACGTTCTGCCGTCTTTACTTTCCGTGGTCTACCCATAGTGGTGTAGTCTAGAAAATGAACCGAAGCAGTTACTAGGCTGGAAGGGTTTCGAATGACGTCAACCCTCTTTCAAGCAGCTGCATAAGCTTTGCAACAGCTGCAATCTAATCTTACGGACCGCACCGAGCCTGTTTCCGTTGTTTGCCCGCAGCCCTTATCATCCATCATGTTGGCTCATCACTTTGAAGCTTGTTTTTTGTGGTTTTTCTTGCGAAAACGAGTGCTTAGTTGTACGCTGAATGCCTGAATTCAAGTAAGCTATACTGCTACCTGCAATTGTTAGCGGTTCGTCGGGATCGTTTTTTGATTACAACGACGGACACGACAGAACCCTTGGCTGGTAGAGGTACAAAGCTTCGCTTTAAAATCGTATACCGAATGAGTCCACAGGTAGGTCTTTCTTGAGAGTACGTTGTGAGATGTCCCAGATGAAAAATTCTTCCCCCCCGCAGGGGCGTCTGCGCAAGCAGGCGTTTGGCGAGTTGCGCCACCACGTACCCGAGCACACGAGGTTTGGACCCTCCCGCGTGTAGCTGTGCGCGGCTTAGCCGTGTCCGAGTAAAGGTGAATCCTGGGGGTTGAGCCGAAGCCGGGCGTTTGGACCTTTACGGCCCATCGGCAGAAGCAACACACCTCTTTGGCCTCTTCTTCACGTAGACGGCCCACCTGGGCTGACCCACCCAGGGGAAACCGGCTGGTCGCCTTTTACTATCCCCCTCTCTGCCCTTTTCTTTTTTATCTCCTTTCTTTACTGTCTTGTCGCCTATTTTCTTCTGTTACTTCCACGTTTTCATAGGCGGCTCGGGTTAACCTTGTGTAGGTGTCCTCTCGGGTTTATATATTAGGTTATAGCGGCAATGTACGGCTGGCGCCTGCAGCCTTACACGTTAAGTGCTGCAGCGTCCCCTTGATGGACTCCGTGGCGGGTGGCTGCCATTGCTGCCGAAGTACATCACACTCCTATGGGAATTAACACCCGCTTTTCCTCGGCTTCTTGATCGTCTCCCTCAGAAGAGGGGACGCACCGATGAGATTTTGAACTTGTTCACCCGACCAAAAGACATTTTTCCACGATTTCAAGTAGTGCATAGCGAAACAACAGAAAAACTAGCAAGAACCATATCCCCATTTGTAGTTGCGGAAAGCTTGACCAACACGCTAGGTCCTGGCTACAAGGTCACCAAAATGCCAAGCGGGGACCTTCTGCTTGAGCTACGTGATAAAGACCAATATAATAGTCTAAGCAAGCTTGTTACTTTTGGGATGTCCCAGTTACCGTTTCACCGTATCGGTCCATGAACACAGTATGGGGGGTAGTATCTGAAGCAGACCTCATCGACCTATCTGAAACCGAATTGTTGGAAGGATGGAAGGAGTAGAATGCCACGAATGTGCAGCGCACTGTTATGAGACGGTACAAGGAAATTCCCACGAAACACCTAATACTTATCTTTGAATTGAGCATTTTGCCACAAAGCATTGAAACACGCTACCCAAAGATAGCCGTAAGACCATACGTCCCAAATCCTAGGCGATGCTACCAATGCCAAAGATTTGGCCATGGCTCGCAGAGCTGCCGTGGTCGACTCACCTGTGCCAAGTGTGGAGTACAAGGCCATGCCTCAGACAATTGCGAGGCCACACCTCACTCTAAATTGCGATGGTGACCATCCAGCCTACTTCCGGTCTTGTCCAAGCTGGAAAAAAGAGAAAGAAATTCTAACACTGAAAGTCCGTGAAAACATAGCGTTCAGGGAAGCACGCAAAAGGTGCTCACCATTCCACATGACCACATACGCTGAAGCGGCGCGTCAAGGGGCAGCGTCGCAGCGGCTACTGCCACCAGCCCAGCCCGCGCGCAGCGAGCTGTCGATTGTGGCTCCTGCCCCCAGGGTGGAAGGAGCTAAGTCTACTCCACCCAACCAGCAAACAGGCCCGATTACCCTAGGGTTACCGGCACCACAACAGCCCTCGGTAGCAGCCTGCGCTACGTACGCGTAGCGAACCCGCAGGCCCGCCAGCAGCTCCCACGGTGGGTGCAGTCAAGGCTACCTCAACCTCACCGGCCCCTGCTGAAGCTGGCAACAACCGGCGCAGCTCAGGACCAAAGGCATCCCCATCGACATCCGGGCTGGTGGGCGCAAGTGTCTCGTCCTTCGCGGCAAGACTTTCTCGCGAAACTTCTCGCTCGCAAGAGCGCGTGTCTGGCGCCTCGCAAGAGGCAATGGACACCACACCCACCCCGACGGCGTACCAAGCGCCTAAGGAGCGGCCAGGTTCCCTCGACCGCTTCAGAAAAGGCAAATCCCGCGTTACAGGGCCTGGAAAGGGCTCTGTAATCTAATGCAACACTTCCTTTTTTAGTACACACAGCACCCATTTACTTTCAGTATGGCCACACAAATTATACAATGGAACATCAGAGGCCTTCTTAGGAACCTCGATGATGTGCAAGATCTTCTCCACGAACACAATACAAAAGTGCTGTGTGTACAGGAAACTCATTTAAAATTGACACATACAAACTTTCTCCGACAGTATGTTACTTTTCGTGAAGATCGCGATGATGGTCTCGCATCATCAGTCGGTGTTGCCATTGTAATTCACAAAAGCATAGCATGTCAACGTTTGCAGATGCAAACGCCCCTTGTAGCAGTGGCAGTTCGACTTGTTCTCCTTAACAAACTCATCACTATTTGCTCGCTATACATACCCCCACATTACCGCTTACACAAACCTGAATTTCAGTCCTTTATAGACGAATCCGCCTTTTTCATTTTCCTGTGCTGCCCTCTGCCGCACGCCACCCGAAACGTTTTAGTGGGGTGCCGGGGCTTTCGCCGGTTGATTTGTGAACCTGCGCCCTTGTTGAGTGCCCATCCGTTGTGCATTTTGTGGATCGCGAATCATTGAAAATGGCTTCTGCGGGACAGCATGTGATTCCTGGAAGCCATGTAGCACTCACCAACTATATATATATATATATATATATATATATATATATATATATATATATATAGGGTGAGCAGGCGTGATAGCGCTGTTTTGTTTCTATAGTGTGGCCTATAAAGGTACGCTGAGTACCCTCTGCCGGCGCGGCTGCTTTGGAGTTTGTTGTTGCTGACTCCTGCACTTGCACCTCGCTTTTCTTTCAATTCTTTTTGCACATTCTTTAGACATTTTGCATAAATAAGAATTTTTCGACCGCTCAGCCTTCCGCGTCGGATTTAGCAAAGCGGTGCGCTTGTTTACATCGACATCTACAGCCACAGATCGTTGTTAGCGTCAAACATTGGGAAAAGATGCATCGCTCATATGAAAAAAAAGTCGAAACGTCGAATAAAACACACATACCTGCTCATATGAGCCGTGTTATTCCACCGTGAGACGAGTCAGTATGAGCGCCTTAGCTACTCATTGGCGACTGTGATCCAGTTACAAATATCGGGCTGTTAATTTATTACTGATTCTCGCTTTTCTTTAACTTCATCATACTTAGTTTGCGCGTGTCATAAAGCATTATTAGAGAAAAATGTGCTCACATAAGCGCTCATTTAAATGCCGTGTTGTTCTCCCACAAAAACGCCGATGCCATCGGCTGACACCGTTGGTATATAACTGAGCGAGGCGGCTGTTTATGCTGCTGTACAGAATGTACCGTACGTCTCTTACTTTGCGTTTGACGCAGAAATAAACAGTATATCTCAGGAATTAACAAATGCGTGAGCATACCAACACGTACAAACCGACCCATCTACGTTGCGAATACGAGCGGCAGCTTCCGGGAATGGTGACCTACAGATGTTGGCACATCCATTGGGCACAGCGCTGTGTCGCCGCTTGCACATTATTGTGTACGCGGCGTGCGAAGCGAAGAGTAGTTTATTTCAAATCGCTAAGGCCAGAAGTGAACTATAAAAGCAGTTTCCTTCGTCCTAACTTGCTTACTTTTCAGTACAGGTCCGCCGGTAGCGGGTGCACGAACTCGGCGGAGCCAGGCCTAAGCGTCGCTGAAATCAACATTGGCTCAAACTTCATCTCCACGGCTTGAGAGGGTCGAAGCCTTGCGCATTTCAACCTTTCAACTTCGTAGGCATGCTTTGACTCACTTTGAGCGCGATTATTTATATATACCAAGGAAGGCGTTGCGGCTATCGCGTTATCGGTTCGACGGCCTATCGCGCGGGTTTCGGTCGAACGATGGTATAGGCACGGTGATATTATCGGTGCCGTCGACAAGAAAGCCCGTCGCAGTACCAAAGCCAGTTTACGCTGCGCACACTTTCAGTACTGCACGGACGTCGAGATACCAGTGGAGTTTCAACGCGGTATACGGCACGAGTTGTCAGTAGCGCGCGTCCGAGCGCTTTTTTTTTTTTTCGGGGGACGTTTCCCCCAGATGAGGCCGCACGGCCGCGCGCGCGACCCTTCCAAAACGTTTCGCGACTAATCCGTCAGGGCAGGGCGCATGCGCCGTAGGGCCGTGAAAAAGGCGGATTGCCAGAGCCTTATCTTGTTCTTGGGGATCTCAATGCACATAGCAGTCTGTGGGGCGACTCTCGCATCGATGCGCGAGGCCGTCTAATTCAAGATTTTCTTTTCTCATCCGGTGCGTGTCTGCTTAACAAAAAAGAACCTACATATTATTGTCTTGCAAACAAAACCTTTTCGTCTATAGACCTCAGCATAGCTTCTCCATCCATATTACCGGAACTTGGATCACCGGAGCACCGAGACAATACGAATCTCCACCACACGCTCCCCGATGGAAGGTCGATGCAGCGGACTGGGATAAATTCCAAACACTTACCAGTAAGCTCTCGTGGGCTGACATTTCATCGCTCGGAATTGACGGTGCCGTCGAGTATTTTGCTAATTTCATAATTCATGCAGCCTCTAAGTGTATTCCCCAAACAAGTGGACTTTCTAGCAAACGCCCTGTTCCGTGGTGGAATGAACAATGCCGGAATGCACGTAGGCAGCAGAACAAAGCATGGAGGCAGCTTCGCGATTATGCAACTGCTGAAAACCTTGTAAATTTCAAAAAATCATATCCCAAGGTAGGAGAACACGCTGACAAGCCAGGAGAGACAGCTGGCAAACATTTTTATCAAGTATCAACTCGTACACGGATGAGGCCAAGGTTTGGAACAGGGTCAATAGAGTAAGAGGACGACAAACACATCCGCCTCCCCTGGTACACACGCAGGGAGACAGCCTGGAGGACCAAGCGAACCATCTGGGTGCACATTTTGAACATGTGTCCAGTTCGTCGCACTATTCACCAGCATTTATAAGATATAAATCAGCAATAGAAAAACAAAACATATACCCAAAGAGCACCGGGAACGAGTCATATAACCTACCTTTCTCCCTAGCAGAGCTGCATGCATCGCTCACCTGTTGCAAGCAATCTGCCCCAGGCCCTGACTGTATGCTATATGAAATGTTGAAACAACTGCCCTCTGAAACGAAGAAAACCCTTCTCTGCCTATATAACTGTATATGGACCTCCGGCGAGATCCCCTCTGCCTGGAAAGAGGCCATAGTGATCCCTATCCTGAAGCAGGGTAAGGATCCATCGTCCGTATCGAGTTACCGGCCCATAGCTTTAACCAGCTGCCTCTGAAAAGTCATCGAGAAGATGATAAACCGCCGTCTGATACATTTCCTAGAATCAAACAAGCTGCTTGACCGATACCAGTGCGGTTTTCGCGAGGGTCGATTCACCACTGACCATTAGATACGTATTGAGACACAAATACGTGAATCTTTTTTTCACAAACAATTCTTTTTGTCTGTATTCCTAGACATGGAAAAGGCCTACAACACCACATGGCGGTTTGGAATACTGAGAGACCTCTCCCACTTTGGTATACGTGGCAATGTGTTAAATGTCATTGAAAGTTACCTGCTGAATTGCACATTCCGTGTTCGGGTTGGCAGTGCTTTATCACGACCTTTTGTGCAGGAAACTGGAGTGCCACAGGGTGGGGTGCTCAGTTGCACTCTCTTCATAATAAAAATGAATTCCTTGCGTCTATACATCCCACGCAACATGTTTTATTCAGCGTATGTCGATGATGTACAGATTGGATTTAAATCGTGCAACCTTGCAATCTGTGAGCGGCAGGTTCAGCTTGGTCTGAACAGGGTGGCTAAATGGGCAGACGAGAATGGGTTCTGCCTAAATCCACAAAAGAGCACCTGCGTCGCAGCGGCTACTGCGACCTGCCAAGCCCGCGCGCAGCGAGCTGTCGCTTGTGGCTCCTGCCCCCAGGGTGGAAGTACCCAAGTCTACTCCACCCAACCAGCAAACAGGCCCGGTTACCCTAGGGTTGCCGGCACCACAATAGCCCTCGGTGGCAGCCTGCACTACGCTGCGACAGGACTGTACCCTCACCCCGACATTGACCTGCAAGGACAGAATCTACCTGTAAAAACGAAGCATAAATCATTTGGCATAATTCTTGACACAAAGCTAACATCCATACCACACCTAAAACATTTAAAAAAACAAGTGCATGAAAACAATGAATATTTTAAAAGTGTTGTCACGCACTACATGGGGTAGTGACAAAAAGTGTCTGTTAAACTTGTATAAAAGCCTCATACGAACACGCCTAGACTACGGGGCCATAATTTATCAGTCAGTCACCCCAACCGCGTTGAAGATGCTGGACGGGGTATTCGCTTGTCTACAGGTGCCTTTAGGACAAGCCCTGTAGAAAGCCTTTACGTGGAATCCAATGAGTGGTCACTCGACTTGCAGAGGACCTACACAGCTTTTATGTATTTCCTTAGAGTGAATGCAAACAATGAACATCCCTCATATTCCACCGTAAATGATTTGTCCAGCTCCCACCTCTTTCATAACCGACTGGCAGTAAAAGTGCCCTTCTCGTTGCGTGTGAGAAGTCTTGCTGAGGAAATGGATGTCCCACTCTTTGAACATCGTGTAATGACGCCCACAATACAGGTCTCACCGTGGCAGTGGCAGATTGTCGACTGTGATTTGTCTTTTTTACATGTTACGAAGCACGCGCCGGTTACACACATTCGAATGCACTTCCTCGAACTGCAGCATAAATACTCCTGTCCGGAATTTTAAACCGATGCATCAAAGTCTCATGCTGGCGTCTCTTATGCAGCGGTTGGCCCATCATTTTCAGATGCCGACGCCCGGCACCCACAAACGAGCATTTTTACAGCAGAGGCTTATGCAATGCTGTCGGCTCTTAAACACATCAAGGACTCGAAATTATCAAAAGCAATCATCTACACAGACTCGCTGAGCGTAGTAAAAGCTTTAAAATATCTTAAAAGGGACAACATACAGTAATGGTACCGCTTTATTCATTCATATGTTGTATTTATGCGTCTGGGCAGAATGTTGTGGTGTGCTGGGTGCCAGGACACCGAGACATCGAGGGAAATGTACTGGCAAGCCAGCTTGCCACATCCATCGAGGCAAAAGCTGGCAACACAACTATGCTCGAACCTGTTCTCGATATGAAGCCATACCTACGCAAGAGACTTAGAGTCCACTGGCAACGTTTGTGGCTCGGCCACACTCATAACAATCTTCATTTAATGAAGCTCTATTTAGAGAACTTGCCATCGACCACGAAATCTATAAGAAATGATGGCCTATTCTGTAGGCTCAGAATAGGACACACTTACGGCACGCATAATTACCTGTTGTCTGGAGGCGAACGCCCGAGCTGTACTAGATGTGGGGAAGCACTTACTGTACTTCACATTCTAGTACAGTGTCCACTAAAAGATCCTGAACGAAAAAAGCACTTTCTTCAAGCCTATAAAGAGAATATACCCCTTCACCCACCGATGTTTTACATAATGACCCGATATTTCAGCACGATTCAGTTATAGCCTTTTTAAACAACATCGACATTTACAAGTTCTTCGCCCGAGAGATTTGTAGTGGCATCCTCTTTCAGAGGACGCTGCTGCGACAGAGTATTTGAAATGCACTCTCCTCCAGGCCCTTGCTTCTAAGGGTCTCTGTGAGGCAGTAGTGCCTTGTATCTCTTACATGTTTTTACACTATATTATATTCGTTGCGCCCCTGTCACGTCATTGTCATGATTTATTTATTTATTTATTTATTTATTTATTTATTTATTTATTTATTTATTTATTTATTTATTTATTGATACTGCAATCCCGGTATCGGGATTATAGCAGGGTGGGAAAGAAGAATTAAGCAGTTTCACAAAAACTGGCAAAATGTAAACAAAAGTAATAAGGGAGCAGGTTGAAGCTCTGCAGCCAGCATCAGGAATACAACATTTGAACAAGGTATCAAACAGTAAAAATACAATACACAATAGCCCAGTAAAGTGATAAAATGGAGTAACACACTAAGTAATATGTTCTGCGAATAACGTCAGTGAAGGTTGCAACACTTCATTGTTAGTGAGGTTATTCCAATCGGTAATCGTTCGTGGAAGAAATGACTATTTAAAACAGTTATTACGGGTGCGAAAAGGAGTTAAAGATAGCTGATGTCGTTGTCGGGTCGCATACCCAGACGAAAAATGAATTAAATGAATGAGTTCAGTTCTGTAATGGCCTTTAATTAATTCGTACATAAATTTAAGTCTTGCAGAACGATTTCGCTCATGTATTGTCGGCAGACCAGCTTTGCTTAAAAGATCTGGTACCGATGT
Organism: Dermacentor silvarum; assembly: GCF_013339745.2. Classification (NCBI taxonomy): domain Eukaryota; kingdom Metazoa; phylum Arthropoda; class Arachnida; order Ixodida; family Ixodidae; genus Dermacentor; species Dermacentor silvarum. Next base: position 1,525,252 of record NC_051156.1, read on the forward strand.
ACGTCGGTAATTATTATATATGTATCGAGCAGCCCTATTTTGAACCCTCTCTACTTTGTTTATGTTAGTCTTAGTGAATGGGACCCAAATGACAGCAGCATAATCTAAGGTAGGCAAAACAATACATTTATAAGCAAGGAGGCGGACAGATGGAGTGGCTAACCGCAATGTCCGTCTTAAGAAAAACAATTTACGAAAAGCGTTAAATGTAATAAAATCAATGTGTTTATTCCAGCTGAGATTGTTAGTGACCCAGAGCCCTAGATATTTATACTCTATTACTTCTGCAAGTGTCACATTATTAATATTGTAATCAAACCGTAAGGCATTCTTTTTGCGAGTAATTCTCATCAATACAGTTTTTTCAAAATTAATGGACATTTGCCATGATTCACACCATGCAGAAACTTTTTGCAATGCGCTATTCAGTAGTACTTGATCTGAGACACTTCTTACTTCTGTATAAATGACACAATCATCGGCGTAAAGCCTAATCTTTACAGGAATGTTAGACACAATATCATTAATATATATTAAGAGCAATAGAGGCCCAAGAACTGAGCCCTGAGGTACACCAGAGTGAAGTTTATGCTTGTCAGAACAATGATTGTTAAAAACAACGAATTGTTCTCTGTTTAAAAGGTACGCTGAAATCCACTTTACTAATTGTTTGTTATGAAGTATTGTGTCTAACTTATAATTTAACTTTTCGTGAGGGACCCTGTCAAAAGCTTTCGAGAAATCCATAAATATGGCGTCAATCTGTGTTCCTTCGTTAATTGAAGAGGAAAAATCATGTATAGTTTCTACAAGCTGTGTACAAATTGAGTAACCCCTCTTGAATCCATGCTGATATTTAGTAAAAAAGTTGTTAGCTTCGAGGAAGTGTGATATGTGATTGTGAATTATGTGCTCAAGTAGTTTACAAGCAGTCGATGTTAGCGAAATTAGGCGGTAGTTCTTGATCAATCGCTTGTCTCCACTTTTGTGAAGAGGTTTCACTCTGGCAGTCCCCCAGTCTCTCGAAATTTGACTTTCACACAATGACCTTTTAAATAAAACAAAACAAATATTTAGATGTCCATTGTGCATATCTTTTCAAAAAGGCATTAGGTATGTTGTCCGGTTCAGGTGATTTCTTTACCTCGAGGTTAAGCAACATATTTAAGATACCATGCTCATTAATGACAAGATCCTCCAAAGGCGGCAGTGAGGCTTCAAATTTTGGAAATATCTTATTGTCGTTAGTAAATACGGACTTAAAATGTTCATTGAATTCTTCATTGAAGATCTTATTAATTTTGTCTGTTTTACGCACCTTTAGTGCGCAGGATTTTAGGCCCCTTTACAGCCACCCTACACCTACCCACTGTCATTGATCATACCATTGCTCACTCAGTACACCACGTCTTGGCGCTCTTTGGCCATAGCTGGCCCTTGCGCCATAGAACAACATATATCATCATCATCATCATCATCATCATCATCATCATCATCATCAAAAATGCTTCCCTACAGTCTAGGAATACTTGCTCGATCGTTTCTGGCTTCCGACAAATGAAACAGTGAGTCCCCCAAGGTACAAAAAAAATGCCTTTTCTTCCAAATAAGTCTTCACATCTAATGTATTTGTATGCAATTTGATGAAAAATTTTTTAATTCCTCATGGTACACTCATGCTTTTCACTCGTTTAAGTACATTTGCGCATGGTCCGGCACAATATTGTGATCTATACAGAGGAACTGATAAGACAATGTCACACAGATCCTTGTATAGTTTTTTCCGCGACACAGTCTAAAGATAGTCCAATGAAAAACGAGCGTGCAAGACAATACATGACAGGTAAACCTGTTTTAGGCATCCACCCAGGCCTCCCGGCATAATTTCCGACGTGACTACAATGTTTGGTAATACTTTTCCTAGTCTAACTTGACAAACAGTTCGTAAAAAGGGGTCTGGTACATCGCGAAGAAACATGAATCGGTTTACTAGCTGCCTTATATAGAGGTGCGACAGACTCATACCTCCGTAGCGCACACGTCGAAACAGTTTGGTTCGCCGTGTGCGCTCCCACGTGGATCCCCAAATGAAAACGGCAAGAACTCTATGCAACTTTTGCACCATCATGCGTGAACAATGAATTACTTGCATTATGTACCAAAGCTTGCCTATTGAAAACAAATTACACATCGTTGCTCTCGCAAAAATTGACCAGTGACCAGTCACTTAAGGTTATCAGCCTTTTCGCGCACCTGGACAACTTTCCGCCGCCACAAAGGCTCACTGTCCTTGTAATTTTCCAACGGCACTCCTAAATACGGTGCTGGAGTAGTATCCCACCTGACGTTGCAGAACATGTTTGGGGTCGTTGGCCAGTTTCCATGCCAAAATCCCAAGCACTTTCCCCAGTTGATTGCGCTGCCACTAAGCTCACAGAAATCTTTAAGAACTTTAACGGCATTAATGATGCTTTCATGATCAGCACAAAATAGTGCTATGTCGTCTGCATATGCAAGCAGACGTACTTCCGCTGCATGGAGACGGAATCCTCGTATAGTAGAGCTATTGATTATGCTGAAACAAAAAGATTAAATGTACATGGAAAAAAGCAATGGCGAGAGAGGGCATCCCTGACGTACCGAGCGTTCCACTTTGATGCGCGCTCCAACCACCTTATTTACTGTCAAACGCGTCGTGCAACCTCTATACGCCATGGCGACACCCTCTCTTAAAACGGATCCAACGTTCACGTGTTGTAATATAGCCAACAGTATATCGTGAGGTACTCTATCAAAGGCTTTTTCAAGGTCTAGCTGTAGCATTGCGATGCTGTCAAAATTAGCATCACAACACTCCAGAACGGAATGGGCTTTATGTATATTTGTAACTATTGCTCGACCTTTTATGCCACAAGTTTGATGTTCATCGACCAATTCTTGTACTACAGTTTGCAGCCTCTTGGCAAGAATTTTCATATTTTGTAGTCTATGTTTGTAAGTGATATAGGTCTGTACGAAGTAACTTGGATGAGCTTATTCTTGTCTTTAACCTTAGGTATAAGAACACTGTTTTACGCAAAAATTGATGGTGGAAGTACTGACATATCGAAAGGCTCGTTAAAGAGTGACACTAAGACTACCTTATACAATGATGCTGTAAGCCCATCTGGGCCCGGGGATTTCCCAGGAGTGAGATCATTAATAGCTTTCTTAACTTCTTCCAGTGAGATCGGCCTTTCCAAATTTTCTTTCGTCTCATCGCTTACTCGCGGCATTAGAGTGAGAAATTTATTGTTAAATGCGTCTACGTCGACTTAAATGCACGAATATAATGCACTGTAGCATTCATAAAACGCTCTTTGGATGCCTTTCTTTTCAGTAATAACAGCGTTTTTACACTCTACTTTTGCTATTTCGTGTAGGTGCGCGCGGCTTTTTTCAAATCCTAGTGCACGCTTGGTAGAAAACTCCCCACCCATTAAGCGCTCGGACCGAGCTCTGACTACTGCGCCTTCGTACTTCTCCCTGTCTATGAGTTCCAATTTCTGCTTTATGGTACTTATGTCTTCTTTAAACGTTCCAGGCTGTCTGCACTCTTCTGAAATTAACGTGCTTAGGTTGGCTCGGAGCACATTTTCTACACTTTCTTGCTTGTGCTTTATGGCACCTGACCTTTCAATGGCCTTCATTTTTACTTCTTCCTTAAAGAGCTCCCAGTGTTCCCCAACTTCTTTATAATATCCTTTGTCAAACTTCGCGATCGCGTTTGTGACACAAACGTCGTCTTTTAAAAGCTTATCATTAGGTTCCAATTTTCCTAAACAAATCTACACATTTTATTTTTTCTTTGTCCGTCACGAAATATTACGAGGCAGTGATCGCTAAATGATACTGGCTGAACCCGATATTATCCGATCAACGGTACTAAATCTGCAGATAAATAGGCGCGGTGCAACCGCGCGTGGCTTTGATCTTGAAAATGGGTAAAGCGAATATCATTCCCAAACCCACAACATTCACCCACGTCTTCCAAACTATGCTGACTGATGATATTATTTAAAGAAACAACACTGACATCCCTATAAGGGGTCGAGCTGGTTTTGTCGTTTGCCATGCATACGCAATTGAAGTCACCAATGACAATTACAAACCGATCTGTAACACAGTAGTTACTGATAGCTTCAAACATTTCTTTTCTCTGTTCTGCGTTTGTATATGCATAAACGCATATTATTCTCCAATTGCGTTCAAATGATGTGATGTCACAAACAATGAAATCACCTAAGTTACATGTCACCACTTTCTCTACAACTGCACCCAATATCCTACGCATCATCAGCACACACCCCGCCGACTTTCCCACTGCATGACACACACATAGATCGTACCGACTAGTAAAGAGGCGCACCACACTATCCGTCTGTTCTTGACTTTCGATTGTAATTTCTTGAACTGCTACAATGTTCAAATCTTTTTCAGTGATTAACCTGTAAAGCTGATTTTGCCTCCATCTTGAGGCCAGCCATCTGATGTTTAATGTCGCTACAAGCATACGCTTTTCAAAGGTAGCCATTTTTAGTTTTGTTATTGCAGCCAGGCAAACAGTATGGCGCTCACCTTAACATACAGACTAACATGGTGTAGATGAAACAGTATTTACGACTTCTCAGTGTCGTCGCGGGGAAGCGACGACGAGCGTGGCGCTCTGGTGACACGCGGCTTTTACCCAGCGACGCGCCACTCCGGCTGACGGAGTCGCTGCTCCTGAAGAACGCTGGTTGCGCCGTCATGGCGGCGCTTAGATGACGTGCTGTCCAGATCCATCGACGCTGCGTGGTCGTCTTCCACACTTGCCGACACGTCGCCCACCTCTTCAGCTTCTGCCATCGATGTTCCCATTGAAGCAGCGGAAACACTAGCTCGCGTCAGCACATGGTCACGCTGTTTCTCGCTAGACGCGACGACTCCGTCCTTCGCGTCTGTCGCCGTACTCGCTGAGCCTCCTCGGTTGCAGCAGACAGAGACGCTGGCTTTTGTCCCTGGCTACCTTCTTGGGCGCCACTCACATTAGCTGCGTCTCCTCCTGTCAGCGTCTGAGGCCGCGTTCGCAGCAGCCTGTTCCGCTTCATCTTCGTCCATTACCAACTCGCTGCTTTCTGCCGTTCCTCGAAAGGCGGCGCAAGCATAGGACCTTGCACATTCCGCCTCTTCGTGCCCATAAGCACGGAACTTATTGCATCTGGGCACTTTACGGTCTCGGCGGATGTGTCCTGTAGCACGACAGCGTAGACAGATGGGCGCACGGCCTGGCACTATGACGAGTACTGTTCCGTTTCCGATGCGTATTTGGCTTACCCCATCACGGAGAATGAGCCGCACAACACGCGTTATTGAGTCGGCGTTGTCGAAGCCGCCTGTCTTCCACTTGTCGCAAGTGACCGCCTTCACGTCCCCGTACTCTACGAAAGCCCGTCTCACTGCGTCGTTGCTCACGTTGAAAGCGCACGAATGCACTTCCTGCCTCTGTGGGTCGATTGCGACGCAGGTCCTACCTTTGACAAGGAAGAGCTTGGTTTCCAGCAACTTCTTTTTCGCTTCTTCAGTGCGGAAATTCACTAACCAGACGTGAGACATCTGGTAAGCCCCTATTCCACAAACCTGCTCAATAATGCCAGCGTTCCTCATAGGCTGACTAAAGTGCTCTATTTTGTACGGGCGTCCTGCTATGTCGCAATGTAGAACAACCATAGTCTTCAGTCCTTGTCCGGTGGGCATGGGTGGCAGAATGATCCTGTAGTCCTTGGGCACGTCGGAGAACGAAGATCCGCGGCCAGCGTCGGCCGTTGTCGCAGCTCGTGAGGAGCCAGCTGCGACAACCGCCGACGCGGGTAGTAAGTGCAGGTAGTAAAATGATGGTTAGTACTTTTCACTACCTGCTGAAGCTAGTAAAAAACACTAACTTAGTACTAACTTAATAGTACCTCGGTAGGGCAGTTACTAACGCAACTGAAAATATTTACCAACAATACAATGGCGCCTATTCGATTTATAAGTGCCGCTTGCATTGCAATATGAAGTCGATGGTATTGTAAAAGCATAAGAAAGTAAAAGAATATACATGAAAAAAAAAGAACCGCACCCTATCGCATTAACTGATGGTATATACATACACGGTAATGTTTTTTTACCAAGAACATGAAGGCTCACTGATTCCGGGCAAGAATGTACTACTATCTCCCACAAACAACGACAAGCAAGGACATACAAACAGAACGACCAAGGTGCTACGCAACACTTACTGAAAGAGCAACTTCACGAGTATTTATAGGCCTAGTTTGAGGGAGCACATGTGGCACCGGTGACAACCTATGTATTTGATTAAATAATCATAGCTTTGTGCAAAAATGTCTAAAGCCTACTGTCTCTACATATGTGTGCTACGACGTCGCATATAACTGTTAATCCAACATATTTAGCAACACTGCAGTTTATCTCAATTTCGCATAAGACTGTTACCATCACAGCATAATAGGCCAAAGCCAGACGAGTTAGTAGTTGCTTAGTAGTTACTTAGTAAAAACTACTAAGAAGCATTTCTGGTTAGTAAAGGCAGCACTTACTAGCTTTACTAACCGCTGGCTAGTACAGAACTAGTCAGAAGGTAGTAAAATACACAATAAGTTAGTAAAAACGTGCATTTACTAGCTATTTACTAAGTTTTTTTTAAGAGTGCATATGATGATGATGATGATCCTTCATCATGGCTCGCACCCACTGAGGGGGATAGGCCAAGAATCGGGCGGCAGTAAGTAGCTAAAAAATTCTGTTTGACAATGAGATACACAAAATAAAAGAAGGCAAAAACAAAAACAAAGAAAATTTTGTATAACTAGAGTATTGTGCCAACGAGCCGGCTCGTCAGACTAACTGAAGGGTGAAAATGAGATTATCAAGGTCAGAAAAAATACAATGTTACTAACGAATTTGGACAAACAAATTTCAGTGAAATGAATACTGGTCTGGTAGGTAGCCTAAAGTTACAATAATTAACAGGCTAATCGTCTTGTTTCTGTTAAAAATTGACACACTGCGCAACAAATGTCTCTGTGACAATAGCCGAAGGTGGAGGCCCCAAATGATAATAATACTGGTGAATTTAATCTTAATCCAATTTTGCAGAGTGGAGCTTCGAGTAATATCTTTCTCTGGTTTGAATATCGTCGGCATGATAAAAACTAAAGGTCTATTGTTTCAATTTCCTGACAATTTTGGCACAGAGGGGACATCGTCATACCAGCTCTATGTAAATAGAAATTCAATTCCGGGTTGCGACATCGTAATTTGGAGACTGTAACTTCTAACTGCTGAGAAGGACACCACTGATTATTCCAGCCAAAAACAGGATGCTGAAAGTCTGTAGATGGGATCAGCGCTAATTTGCTTAAGTCAATTCGTAGGCAAAAATTCCTAATCTCGATGCAGTGACGTAAGCTGTATCCGGTAAAATATGAAGCACAGGTCCATATAAACATGTTCTGGCTAATAAATCTGCCATTTCGTTTATGTATAAACCGCAGTGTCCAGGAACCCAGAGCAAATTAATTTTTTGTAACGTTGTGGGGACTAAATTTTGAAACACATTTAAGTTAGTTGTATTCGTTGCCGAGGAAAGCGACACACATACCGACTGAGAGTCTGTTACAACGACTGCTGATAATTGATTCGGGGGTAGTTTTCGCAGTGCAATCGCCAATAATTCTGCTGTGAAAATAGTCGTATAATTCGGAAGGCGAATAAGAAAGGACCAACCAAGAGAAGGAGAAAAGATGCGTACGCCAGCCTTTTCGTCTAACATTGAAGCGTCCGTGGCTATTATACTGTTTGTTTCGTGGTGAGAGAGGTAATCTTGTAATTGGTCATTTAAATATTGGAATGGCATTAGTTTAGCATTCGAGGGGAAAATATCGTCAAATTCAATTTCTAGGTTTTTCTTGGATTGACTTATTGGGTGAATACATTGGATCTGTACATTCAGTGGTGTTAGCTGTGCCTGTACGAATACAATCTGAGGGGTGTGCAGTCGCGACCAATGATTAAAAAAAATGTACTTGGTTCATTAATGAAAACATACATTGATCTTCTTTGAGGAGAATCGTAAAACTTTAGCTACGTTTGGACAGTAATGATTTTGAATCTACTAATTAAACATGGTAATCGCGCTTCCATATACAGAACGTTGTTTGCAACAAACTTAGGGAGTCCAAGGCACAAACGCAGAGCTTCCTTTTCTAATAGTACCAAAGGTTTAATTTTATAAGCTGGGCAGCCACAAAATAAGACACATCCAAATTCCATGATTGGTCGGACATACATTTTATAGATCATAATTATTCTGTGTCTTCGCAACCCGTATCGTCGGTTACTGATTTTACGCAACCGTCCTACAGCCCGACTTGCCTTAAACGCGACGTTTTCAATGTGGCTTTTCCAGTTTAGTGTTCCATCATATGCAAGACCCAGGTATTTAAGAGAATCCACCTGGGGAATGAACTCTTGACGATACATCAGTGAAATGTGAATGGGAACATCTAAAGGAAAGAGAAGAAGTGCACTTTTACTAACGTTCAGAGATATATGTATGGTCGCAATCTAAGTTTCAAGTAAAGATAAGTAATTTTGTAACATTTGATAAAGTGAATGAAGATCAGCATTCGATGCAAAAAAGCGATGTCATCGGCATAAACGTATACATGAATGTCATGCAGCAGCGGGATGGAGCTTAAAAATATATTAAATAAAACAGGATATAATACTGGCCCTTGTGGTACTCCCCTCTGCTGCTTATACCTAGACGATGAACATCCGTTTTGAAAACAGTAGAATTCTCTTTCCTTTAAAAATGCTAACAACCACGCCGTGATGTATTTCGGAAACCTGTAATTCTCTAATTGTTGATCAGTATGCCATGTTCCACGGAATCATAAGCTTTTGCTAGATCTAGGGTCACTAATGCTGAATATTATCTTCTGCGACGAGCAAGTTGTATGCGACTCTCTAAGTCTACGTGCGCACACCAAATCGAGCACCCAGATCTAAAACCAATTTGACAGGGGCTAAGTATTAGGTTTTTCGAAATGTAGGTCGCAATTAGACAATTTAAAATTCGTTCTATTAGTTTACCTAAGTTTGATGTGAGGGAAATTGGTCTAATATTATCTAAATCATATCCACCTCCCTGTTTTTATGTATCGGAATTAGCTTAGAAAGTTTACATTCTGAAGGCATCCATGCATTTTTTAAAGAGTAATTTACCATATTCAAAAATTCTTCTAGGGACAATTCATACAGAATTTTTATCATCGCTGTGGAAACTCCATCTGGTCCAGGTGCTGAAGAAGGCAGATAGCGATGAACATCCGCCAGTTCTTGTGTTGTGACTTCCCTAAATTCCTCTAGTGCTAACGGTTTCACTATGTACGGTGGAATGATTGAAGTCAACCTGTCTTCCAGTCCTTTTCCAATATTTTCTAATAATTCGGATAATTCACGTGGCGAGAGCACAAAAGAGTCAATATTTGCTGGAACTGGAATCATTTTTCGAGAGCGTAAAAACCTAAAAAGGGCTTTTTTGTTTTTGATTTAGACAGATAATTGAATTTATTCATATCATACTCCTCTTTGGCTTTAGCTATCGTACGCTTGAATGATGCAGCAACAAATTGGTAATCACTCCAATTCTTTGAACATTGATTACAAAGAAGTTGCTTCCAAGCAGCTTTTCGTTTTCGGTGGGCCCTCGCACAATCTGAATTCCACCACGGACTTAATAATTTACCTGTGTTGCAGGTTAAATTAACTGTTGCATTCTTCGCAGAACGCTTTAAAACTGCACAGAGGCTTAGAGCCCTAATATCTTCTTGCATATCCGTACGTGAAAGCATCGAAGACTTCAAGCCTTTTTGAAGTTTCTTATAGTTTATAAATGAGTTATTTTTCCTTCTAAGAGAAATCCCAGGGAAATCATTTTAAAAAATAATTAGAAGGTGGTCGCTGTTCGTAGCACAGTCTATAATATTCCACGATGATATAGCTAAAGATGAGCTGGAGAAAGTGAGATCTATAGCCGATTGAGACTGTTCGCGAAGAAAGGTAGTAACTTTCGAATTTAGACAAGATAGATTGTTATCAAGAGTCCATTCCCACAGGCGTTTTCCTTCTGAATCAGTTTTAAAACCCCAAGACACATGGTGTGAATTAAAGTCACCAGCGAATACTATGTCTTTTCTGCAGGAAGCTAATACGGTGTCTAGAGAAAATGTATCGCGCACTCCTGCTGGGAAATATGAATTAACTAAGGTAAAAGGGGAGCAGTCTGGGAGTGAAATGTCTAATGCTAAAATTTCACATTCGGTAGACATTCTTTGATACGATATCTTTGCTTTGTGACTAAATTTAGTTGAAACCAAGAAAGCAACGCCACCACCTCTGGCAGGCCGATCCAAACGAAACATTCGATAATATTTTAGGGAATAATTCTGACCATTTGAAAGACAGGTTTCTTGTAAGATAATGATGTCTGGAGAAAATTGAGAAGAAATATACGATAGATCTGTAGTAGCAGAAACAATTGAACGACAATTCCACTGCAAGATTTTTAGAGAGCCTATGGCGAAGATAGAAAGGTAGCGGAAACCGCCTGATCCAAAATAGTCTCTATCAAAAAGTCCTTCTTGGAAAGGTTCACTTTGTCATATTTTTGAGTTTTTGACTGAAGAAATCTTGTGGGGGGGGGGGGGAGATCGTGTGCGTTTAAGACTTATGCGTTCCATGTCTACATCCTGGTAGTCTTCATACTCTTCCGTTAGGGGTTCCGGTTCCGTCCGTTCTACATGAGTAGAAGGTCCTGCGCAAGGGGAGTCAGCTGACGAGTTTGACGATGTCTGTTTTTGAGTTAGGTTTAGTACATTTGCAACCTGGTATGCAGGAGCGTGGGTAGAGGCTGCACCAATGACCTGCGCCATCTGACTAGTCATCATTTGTGTCAAGGACTCAAAAAGAGTTGTTGCAAGTCGTTCCACAGCCTTTTCCATAGCTTTCTCTGCTGCCTCTGCTATGGCCTTGGATAAACATCCATACTAGCGGTGTGACGAGCTGTTACGCCTGCGTAGCCCTGGGATCTTCCTTGAACTTCTGTAACTGCTTCCCTACGTGAGCAACGCCTGCGTTCCACCACTTCTAGTATTCTTAATTCTCGTTGATTTGCAGAACAGATCGAATAGTCTGCAGGGTGTGCTTCATTGCATAGGCAACAGTTTTCTTCCTGAGCCTTACATTCTGTGCTGTCGTGATTCTCTCCACATAAGCGGCATCGAGTAACCGATCTACACCCTTTTATAGCTTGTCCGTAGCGCCAACATTTCAAGCACTGTAGTGGTCTTGGAGAAAGTGGCTCTACTCTGTATATCAGGGGCCATATGCCTTGATTTCAGTTGGACGAACTGTTCCCGCGAACGTAACAATCACCGACTCCGTAGGTGACTTCTTGTTCTCAATAATTCGGCTACACCGGTATACGGATACAGCTCCAGCAACTGAAAATAAGTCTACTACTTCTGAGGGGTCCAGGCTCGCGTCGACCCCGTGAGCTAAGCCTTTCGAGCATGCAGGGTGTGGTGGAATAAACGGGCTCACCGGATTCGATGCAAATTCAGAACAGTTTAGAAGGTCTCTAACGCACTCCTGGTCCGATGAGCAGCAAAGAATACCACCGCGATCAAACTGGCGGACCTCGGTGATCTTTTGGAACTGGGAGGAGGCCTTTCGAAGCTCCACCTGAATCGCTTTAGGATTCTTCATCTGTATCGATCCCCCATTTGTAGGCACTAGAGCCACAGGGACACTTTTGTTGCCACTGCGCAAAAATGAGTCTATCAGCCACTCTCGGGGAGGGATTGAAGCTAGCCAAGGGGAATGCCCTTGACCGGGGGAAGAAAGAGACATCAGGTTAGTCTGACTTGCTTACACTCGCGACACAATAATCCGAAACGTGAAGAAAAAAGAACAATAAATGAATCAAAAGAACAAACGAGACGTTAAAAGAGCAGTAGATAACCGCCGCCCGATACTTGACCACACCCGAGGCAGGACAGCAGATGGTGGCCGACGCTTGGAGAATCGATGCTCCGCAACCTGGGCTTTCTTCATGTGATTGCGTTCGAGCGTCGTCGTCTTCGTCCACAGCTGGCGCGTTCGCACGGACTCGTGCCAAAGCTCTGCGAGGTGAAGAAGAGGTTTTACGCGCTATGCTCGGGAGAGAGATAAAGAAAATGAGAGTGCGATAGACAGACGCATTCACGAAGCGCGTCTGCTGGAACGCGTTGTCAGCATTGCAACGCGGTGGAACGCGGTGTCGGCATTGGAAGGCGGTGTCGGTGTTGGAAGCTGCGCTATACAACGCGCAGTGAGCCTACTGCATGCATGAAGGGTTGCCGGTGCGCGGATTCTACAGAGCTTGACGAAGTACGACTGCGGAGAACTTGCCGTGAGTCCGTCTTGCGAGTCCAGGAAAGATCTCGTGACGGTGGTGCTGCGCTTGCGCCAACATTCTATGTAAGCCATCAAGACCCAATCAATCGGCCAGTTTCGCTGTGTCTTGAGCTTTGTGTGGCCTAGTGGAAGCTTTCACTTTTTTTCCGATCAGTATAAAGTATGACCTGCTTGTTTATTCACGTAAATTCACAGACAACCAACCTAGTCCGAGAACAACATATGCAAGTGTGCGAACACGAATGTTGAGCCACTTAACGGGTGGAAATATCATTGAAAGTAAACTGTATGGAGACAATAAAATGTTCTGCATTTATGTTTTGTTTTTCACATCCCACTCACAATTGAATTGAACAGGTTTATTGAGGGTCCTGCGAAGTTAATTCGAGGCGGGCCTTAGCCCCGGCCTAGGCTTCGGCCGCGAGCCCTCGCGCTCGGGCGGCTTCCTCGTCTCGCTGGACGGCCCAGAGTTGATCTTCTAATGCGGAGCTTAGCAGAGCCGCCTCCCAGCGCGCCCTGAGGTTAGAGACTGCCTCCTCCTGCTTCCTGTGTATTTCGTCATTTAAACTCGAGCATTCCCGTAGCATGTGTCCCAGGGTGGCCCTTGCATCGCACGCCCTGCATTTATCTGTCGAATAAAGACCTGAGTAACATAGACGAAAGATCACTGGATTTGGGTACGTGTGTGTTTGCAGTTGTCTCCACGCAAGTGCATGCTTCTTACTTAATTTGTTATGTGTTTGTGGGTATATGCATCAACTGAGCTTGTAGTGCGGCGTTATTTCATTATAGCTAGTCATACGTTCCCCCCACTCCCCCACGCATATGGCATCGGCCAAGGCTTCCGCAACGGCTCGGTTCGTGAGCTCTCGAGTCGCCGCACGTGCCGCCTCGTTCCCGGCCAGTGGGGTGCGGGTGTGTGCGGGTGTCCAAATGATGAACGTGTCGTTATTGTTTCGGATTTTGCCCTCGTTATTTCTTAGTATTCGGAGTGCCTCTCGGGAGACCCGGCAGTTAGCATATTTACGTATCGCTGTTTGCGAATCACTGATGACTATTTCGGCCTCGGTGGTGGCCACTGCGAGGGCAATGACCACCTCCTCGGCTGTTTTGACATGTGGGGTTTGCTCGTCTTGCATTTGCCTTTGCAATCGACTGCCGCGGCCACGTAGCCGCGCCTGCGCGCATATCGGCCGCTTCCACGAAGACCGCTTCTTTGCAGTTGCCGAATTTCCTTTGCAGGTCCTCCTCTCTTGTTTCTTCTATCGACGTGATGTTGCGGATGCATGTTTTCGGGTAACGGCGGAACTACTATTCTGTCTCTCACCGTCGCTGGTACGTCTGCCTTTTCTCCATGCTGCGTGTGATAAATTATGCCTAGTTTTTCGAGGATGCCCCAACCCGTTTTCGTCCTTAGCTTGCTTATAGACTTTAAGGTTTTATCTAACCCTAAAGCTTGCTTATAGACTTTCCTGACTAAGCGTTCTAATTTCGCTTTCTCGGTGACCTGCCACTTTAAGTAAGACGTAACGTACGTGATTCTACTGAGGACGAAGGCTTGCACGAGTCGAATTGTGTTGCCTTCTTTCATACCGCTGTGTCTGTTTGTAATGCGCTTTAGCAGTCTGATAGTGTGATCTACCGCGTTTTCCAACTTGCGAATGGTTTCGCTGTTGTGCCCGTTGGCTGCGAGATGCAAGCCTAAAAGTCGTATGCTCTCTACTTTGGGAATGACATGGCGTTCCGAGGTCATGAGCCGTATCTCTCCCTCCCCGTTCCTTCCGTTGTGTTCGCCATCTTTGGGTTTGCGACCTCGGCGAGTAGGTTTGTAGACCAGTAGCTCAGATTTTTCAGCGGAGCTGGTAAGGCCCGTGCCCTCTAAGAAACGTTGAACCATGTCGATGCCTCTCTATAGAGTTTGTTCCGCTTGGCCGTCGCATCCCTGCGCTACCCACATGGTGATGTCGTCGGCGTACAGGCTGTGACATAGCCCGTCAATCTCCAATTTAGCGGGTAATCGTAGGAGTGCGAGGTTAAAGAGCATGGGCGATATCACCGAGCCCTGTGGGGTGCCGGGGCTGCCCATCCCTACCTCCCCGGACTCGAGCTCTCCTAGCGTGATCCTCGCTGTCCTGTCCGTGAGAAAATTGCGCACGTAGTCGTACGTCCGTATACCGAGTCGTAATTCTTTTATTCGGGTAAGTATCGTTGAATGATTGACGTTGTCAAACGCTTTCTTTACATCTAGGCCTAACACCGCTTTGGTGGATCTGGTCGTGCTGTCGATTACCTGGTGCTTGATTTGTAACATGGCGTCCTGGGTGGAAAGGTTCCTCCGGAAACCCAGCATGGTGTGAGGGATCAGGTCGCGGTCCTCGAGATAGTTGGTTAGTCTCGTGAGGACAGCGTGCCCCATGCCCACGCAAGACGTCAGCGATATCGGTCTTAGATTTTCCAGCTGTAGGCGTTTTCCGGGTTTGGGTATCATGACTATGCGGGCGCTTTTCCACTGCCGTGGAATCCGTCCGTTTTCCCAGCTTTCGTTAACGAAATTCGAAAGTGGCTCTATCGATGAATCGTCCAGATTTCTAAGCGTTTTGTTAGTAACCCCGTCTGGTCCGGGAGCATACTTGGTGTTGAGTCTGTGCAACACCACGCGTATTTCGGCAACGCTCAACGGTCTGTCTAGCTCTTCGTTCGCTGTGCCTTCGTATTCGGAGTGCGTTACGGGTCTAGCCTCATTAGTGTATCTCGTTCTGAGCTCGTTCAGGAGTTCGTCGTTGGTTCTTTGTATTCATGCATTATCTTATTAACTTTTTGCCTATGCGCCGTTTTGGTCTCCTCTGGATCCAGTAGGAACCTGAGGAGATTCCACGTCCTGGCAAACCCCAGCTGATTTTCCACGGTGTTACACGTCTCTTCCCATTGTGACTTGTAAAGCTGTAACGCGTACTCCTCGATGTCTCTATTTAGTTTGGCTATTCTCCTACGTAGAGACCTATTGTGTCGTTGTACCTTCCATCTGGCTTGGAGGTTACGTTTAGCCTCCCACATGTGTAGGAGCTTACTGTCTAAGACCTCGAGGTTCGCCTCAGGCGGGACCTCGTGCGTTGCCGCCGCAACGTCCCGCCTCAGCGTTTCGGTCGATCTGTCGATATTGTCTATGTTTTCCAAGGAGTTATTCTCCTCTTTCCTGATCTGCCTGAACTTGTCCCACTCGACTAGTTTGAGTCGCTTGCTTTTCGTTTTGCGCGGTCCCGCGGTGAATTGAATCTCTACAACGGTGTCATCGCTGCCAAAGTCCTCTTGTTTGCTAGTCCGCTGCACGTTTCCTATGTTTTTAACAAACGCGCGGTCGGGTGAGGTGTCAGAACAAGCGCTATTGCCTCTTCGCGTAGGCGTAGAGGGGTCGGTAACGAGAGTGAGACCTTCCTGTTGCGCGTCCTCCCAAAGATTTTTGCCTTTCGGGGAGGTGTATTTATAGCCCCACGCTGCATGATGAGCGTTGAACTCTCCCGCCATGAGGAGAGCCCGGTTACCCGCGATACCAGCCGCTTTCCTGAAGTAAGGCGCGCAAACGGTGGTTACCTCGAAGCCTAATGTACACGTTAAGAATAAAAAGACTGTCGTCCCGGTTCTTCGTTGGAACCATCTCCACTAACAAGTGCGGTATCGTGTCGTACTTTATTTCGTGTTGCGTTACGGTCAGGTTGCGTTTGACTAACGTAGCAAAGGCCAGTTTGTCCCGAGGCGCGGTTTCGTGAAATGATCTGTAACCCGATAATTTAGCCTTAACGTTAGTTTCCTATAGTAGTATTACGTCTGGTTGCACCTTGTTAATTAGGTACTGTTTTAGGTGTCCCCGCTTTCTAGCATATCCCTACAATTCCATTGCCAAATCATGTAAGTGTTTGTGTTGTGTCTAGCCATGGTGTGTCTGAAATGTGCTTTCCAGTGTTATCTATAGTCCATGTTTCGGCAGACCTGTGGTACGGTTTCCCTGTCGGTTTGACGGGTCCGCAGCTGCTAGCTGGTATCCTCCTCTCTGTGTTTTCGACCCTCATCTGGAGGGGCGTAAGTTGCTGCTGTATTTGCTGCATTGTAGTAGTCGTCTGCTGCATCGCGTTGGTGAGTTGGCTAACCATATCTGCCATTTCCTTCTTACGCGTGTCCTTTTCTCTTCTACTTCTTTCCACATTGTCTTTATGTCTTCTTCTATTTGGGCTTCTGGTCTATCCTGTCTTTTCGTGATCTTTTCCTCTCTTTTATGTGTTTTACTCACGGCTTGAGCCGGATCCACTTCTACTGACCTGCGTTTCGTGGGTATGGGTACCGTTTCCTCCCCAACTAGGTCCTCCTTTGTATTCTCCGTAAACTGGAAGATTACGTCCTTCATAGCTACCTCGTCCTTTAGTTTAGCATTTTGCTCTTTTAGTTGCTTGATTATGTTCATGTATCTGGCGTTATCGCTTTCTAATTGCTCGAGTAGTTTATGGATCTGCATCATAATTTCGTTGTCCCCTTCCCTGTTAGGAGTGACAGTCCCGAGCCGCGCGCGCGCCCCGGAGGCGTCTTCTGCCCAACTCACCTGTGAATGTCTGCGTTGTCCGTTGGTGTCTCCGTTTCCGGCAGGGCGCGAGTTGGATCACCCTTGTCTCTGTTCCTCCAGCACTGGAAAGTCGTCTTCTCTTTCCCTCTAGTGTCTTTGGACCTTGGCTATTTCTTCTTCTCGTCGTCTCTTTTCCCTCTGGCGTTTCTTGCCTACATAAGGAGTCCTGTACTTGGCGTGGCATTTTCTATGTCTAGTCTGGTGGCCTTTGCCGCAAAGTCGGCATCTTGGTTCGCATTGGTGGTCTACCGGTGGATCGTCGCAACCACAGCCTCTGCATCTTTTAGTCTGTGGGTTGGGGCAAACGGCGGATCTGTGTCCGAGTATGGCGCATGCGTAGCACGTCTCGTACTGTTTCTTGTATAGCACGCAGAGGTGCTTTCTTTCATTGTAGTAGATGTAGTGTGGCATTTTATTTCCTTCGAAAACGACGATGGCGTTTGCCGTCTTTCCCATCCTCTTCGTTTGCAACAACGTTGGGTTGTTCTCATTAACGAGATGTCTCTCTATGTCTTCAGCGGGTCTTCATCGGGTATCCCACGGATGATGCTCTTGGTTGTATTTTCTGGCGCTGCTGCGTATGCGCTCGCGTCGTAGTGTTTGTCTCCCTTGCGAGGCTTGCAGATTTCACAGTATCTTCTGGCTCTCTCTCCTGATGAAGTTCTTACAACTATTATGTTCTGTCTTTCGTTGGCATGAAAGATATCGCCTCTTGTTTCCTCTTGACTCAGTCCGGCTGCGTTGCGTATGCTGTCCCCGATTCGAGCCGCACGATGTGTCGCGGTACTGAAGCCGTCTTTAGGGCGCAAGATGATCTTGATGTTGTCCGCCAGCAGGTTCGGTTTCTTTCCAGCCATGCTGAGTGTTCGCGCTGTTCTGGCTGCCCTTCTTATATACGTTTCTTCCTTGGCCAACGTGTCAGCTGCCTGCGCAGCTGGGTCAGCGTCCCCGATGGGCATCTGTTTTTTCTTACACTTGGCGCGTGCGTCGAGCCATCCCTTGTCTTTACGGATCTCTGTCGGCGATATTTCTTCACCTTCTACCTGTACGACGTCCATTGTGGTCGTAGATAAGGCCATAAAGCGAGTCGCGAGGGGGCCTCGCACTTCTCGCTAGCTTAGGCCTAGTCTCCGGCCGCGCCTGATGCTGGAGCAGTGGCGTCGACCAGTGCTGCGTTCTGCTTAGTTCGTCCACTGGCGTGGCACCACAAGAAAGTCGCTGCAGTGACCAGAAAATTGGCTCACTTGCGAAAAACTTGGTACGGGCAGAGTCCCCTGACCTTCTCGATTCTTGGAGATATATTTCGTCGATCGGTGATCTGAATTTCCGCCACAAACATCGAAAATCTGCGGAGCCGCCGTCTCCCACTCACAAATTTTGAGAAATTTTGCAGCATCCGTGTAGAATGAAAGCATTTATCTAAGAATAATGAACACTCGGAAGTCTCAATTTCATTAGTTGGGCTAATTGTGCGATAACGTACGGCAGAATATTCAACTCGCTTGAAAATATAACGAAGAAAAATAATGGCAACCAGCATTAAGTTGCCCTATGCTTTAACACGCAAAAAATTGTAAATGTTAAGTTGTAAAGTGGTGGCATTTTATTGCGATAGCAATTATATGGACACTCAAAAGCAGATTTCTGCCGTCGGCGTCGCCGTCGCCGTCGCCGTGAGGTTCCGTATGACGTCAATGGAGATGAAATCGTGGCCGCGCGCCGCCGAACGCTGTATGTGCGAGTGAAAGGGCGCGAGGGACGCGCTCTTTCACGGGGAGTGAACGCACGGCGGAGAACAAACGCGCGTTCTGCGCCGTGCTTCCTTAAGGGCTGCAGAAGTAGGCGTCTCTTTCCTCCTTTACAATCACCATATATGTAGAGCAAACGCGCCTTCTTCCGATGCGCGAGAGGCCGTGGGGGAGGGGGGGAAGGGGGAGGGAAGGGAGGCGACGTTTAGCTGCGGCACCAAGTGCCTATTTATATCAGAGGCTCCGGCAACAGTCACCAACGCCGCACGCATTTTGAGCGAACGCGGGCAAAATGCCGACGGCGTCGACAACAGTTCGGCGCGTTGCCGGTGCTGCTGCATGTCCAAGTTTATACAGCTGATAAAGCTAATATCATTACTCCGTATATCTCTCTACAAATTTGCTATCGCAATTGATGCTTCACCTTTCAGGTGAAACTGCGACAACTTTTATTTGCTACCATTTCATTTAAGGAATGTAGCAACTTTATGAAAACTTATTTAATTTTCACTTTTCTTATAAAATGATAACGCGCAGGCATTCACAGTAGCACTTCAGTGACCGCTGTCGAAAATCTACATATTCTTGTGCAGCAACAAAATAATGCAGACGGCGCTAGGAGACTGTGTTGCTAAGCACTGCCCTTGACGATCAACTTTGGGCTGTCCAGCGGGCCGAGGAAGCCACCAGGACTGAAAAACTCCTGGCCGTCACCAAGCCAGGACCATTTGCCCGACCCACAAACTCGCAGGGCCTTTCAATAAAGTTCTTTGACAACAAATGCTGTGTAGAGTGCTGGACCAATTGCACAATCGTCCACTAACGCAACTAAAAGCTTTAGGTTAGTGCTCCGAAAAAAAGTTGTCGCAGTTTCACCTGAAAGGCGAAGCATCAATTGCGATAGCAAATTTGTAGAGAGCTATACGGAGTAATGATATTAGCTTTATCAGCTGTATAAACTTGGACATGCAGCAGCACCGGCAACACGCAGAACTGTTGTCGACGCCGTCGGCGTCTTGCCCACGTTCGCACAAAATGCGTTCGGCGTTGGTGACTGTTGCCGGAGCCTCTGATATAAATAGGCACTTGGTGCCGCAGCTAAACGTCCCCTCCCTTCCCCCCCCCCCCCCCCCCCCCCCCACGGCCTTTCGTGCGTCAGAAGAAGGCGCGTTGCTCTACATATATGGTGATTGTAAAGGAGGAAAGAGACGCCTACTTCTGCAGCCCTTAAGGGAGCACGGCACAGAACGCGCGTTTGTTCTCCGCCGTGCGTTCACTCCCCGTGAAAGCGCGCGTCCCTCGCGGCCTTTCACTCGCACATACAGCGTTCGGCGGCGCGCGGCGACGATTTCATCTCCATTGACGTCATATGGAACCTCACGGCGACGGCGACGGCAACGGCGACGCCGACGGCAGAAATCTGCTTTGGAGTGTCCATATATTTGCTATCGCAATAAAACATCCGCGCTGAAGGCCTTACTCGCGCTAGGAAGGTACCTGCGGTCTACGGGCCTTCGCGATAGACTTCAAGAAAGCCGCCCGGACCTTACCACTCTATAGTGCACGCGGTTTGTTTGTGCTAGTCTCTCTTTCTTTCTCCCCTCCCACTCTCTTGCTCTTTCTTTTTTTATCCTCCTACTCCTTCCCCCCGTGCAGGGTAGCCAATCGAAACTACCTCCGGTTAACCGGCCTGCCTTTCTATGCATATTTTCTCTCTCTCTCATCTGTATTACCGAAGTTTTCTGTTTTTCTGCGTGTAATTCTTTTTTGTTACCACGATATGCCTATTGTGTCGCTCTTATTTGCGTTACTTTAAATTTGCAATGCATTGTCATCTGATTAGTATTCGTGTTTTTTTTTTCATTTTTTGTGTGGTTATCTATATTTATTAGCACCTGCCCTCTGTAATGTTTCATTGTAAGCCTTGATGATACTATAAATAAAATAAAAATAACAATAAAGACCGACTCAGTGGCAACGACTTATGAATGACGCCGGAATGACGACTACCAATGACCACATCTGCATAAAGGAGACAGCAGCCTGAAGATCGACTGAATGATTACGAAGGCTTCACAACGGCATGCCAGTCACCGAATGACAACGAAGCTACAAATCTTATTTTTATTTACTTTGTTACATTGCTTCAAAGGCCCCAATGAAGGGGTTTTGCATGAACGTGGGCTATTACGCATTTGGTAAGTGTTGCACAATTTCTCGATCGTTGTCTTGAAGCCGTGCTACTGGAGAGTTGCACAACGTTGGCGGGAAGGCCTTTCCAATCTTGTGGTGTCTCGACAGAAAATGAAGAACGGTGCGCAGTACTTCGAGCAGATGGCGGCTATACAGATTTTTCGTGATGAGTGCGATATGGAGGACGATAGGCTGGCTTGATGGGAGGAGTAAAAGGTGACGCGTGGTAATACTTGAAGAATAGGCAAAGACATGGTATCCTTCGGCGCGATGAAAGACTCTCAATCTTTGCACGAGATGTTAGTTCGGTGACACTAGAATGATGTCTTATCTAAAGAAAATGAATCGGGCTGATTGGTTTTGGAGATATTCTTTCGTGTTATTAGAGTGTACTAGATTGCTGGAGTGGGTCCAATGAGGGCTCTGCGCTGAGGAATCTTTTATTGAAAATCCAGGTGGCGCCACCGTCAATTTCTCTCGAACGAGCGGCCCCGCTCGCGGGCCCGACGCTTGTCGCGTCGGAGACCCTATCGCAGCTGCATCGAGCTTTTACAAGCAGAAACTCGGTAGCGATAACACTGAAATTATTTCCCACCGATATATTGTAAATAAAATGGAAAAAGAGCGGAGGAAAGAACGCAAACGACGCAATAACGAAGGTGCGTCGAGCAGACGACAACTACTGAGCCTGAGAGCTCGCCTCAGCCAATGAGCGCTGCCGAAACAGCCGGAGCCAACGTTTATTGGCCGGAGATTCAGAATAAGGCGATGGCAGCACCGCCACATTTTCCGCGTTTATTGCTTCACCCTCGGCGCTTGCTAGGGCGTCCGCTGGACCCACTCCCCCATTCTAGTACACTCTAGTTTTATTAAGGTTGCTTTGGTGATCGTCCCAAACGGCGCATGCGTATTCAAGTTTCGGTCTGATTAATGCGTGATAGAATAGAACTCGAACGGAAGTTAGGTGCTAAATAAACGTTGAGGCGTAGCTTCATTCAGAACGCGGTTAACTGCATTAATAACGCGCATTAGGGACAATGATCCGGCGGACTATACTTCTTCACTTCTGGTTTCTTGTTCTGCTGTGATATTTCATTGCATTGCTAATGATTCATACCATTTCTGTGGCAGTTGTAAATTCATTGATAAGCCCAGTTATCATGTGGAGTGGACCATGTTGTCTACTGTTACAAATATCAGCTAGCACTTGCCCAATTGCACATAACGAAATGTTAGGGCTGTCTATTCCGACCATGGAGGAAGGAAAAAAACTAGGAGGGAGCGTCACGTGACAATTTTGAATCCTAGTCATAAAAAATTTAGAGGAATGGGATGATGGGAAATAGGCCCTCACGTGATAGGCAAGCGCTAGATATTACTCGGCTTGCTTCGGTGGCTTCGGTTTCGTCTTCTGCGGGGGTTTCGGAATATGCGCACATACTTGGCGTGTGCAGGAACACGAGTGGTGAAGAAACACGAGTGTGTGAAGCAGTTTTGTCTCGCCGCTTAATTAGCAGACAGGCGCCAAGGCTGTTGCGAACGAATTCGTCGGTTAACCGGCATTGCGCCCTACAACCCGAGAGGACCACCTCAAGGACGACTGGTTGCGTTTCAGTGTGGTTTCAGGGAAACGAGGGAACCTTTCGCCCTGCAAACGTGTGAAGGAAACCAAGCCGCCCTTCCGACGACGATTCGTTGCGTTTGAGGACGTCTTCTGGGAAACAATGATGCCTTTCGCCCCCGCAAAATGTGCCGGCGATTAAGCGAGCGTACAGGGTCCGAAGCGACTGTTTTCCTACGGGAAAAAAATTCGTCCCGTCTTGTGCCCAAGGATGGACTGGCGAGCCGGAAACTCCGAACATATTTAGGGCCGTGCCGGCCGGTAGTTAACGCAGCGCAGTCGACACTGTTGCTCGAGATCTGCTCAACGTCTTCGGCCTCTTTGCAGACCGGCGAGAACGCCAGTCAGCAGTAGGCTCACCTGCGCGATGAAGTGTTGTGTGCCAGGATGCCCTAATCGAACAGAAAATCGGCGCGATGGTTTGTCCTTCCATAGGTAAGCACAATGAACGTTTTTTTACTTATGAAAATGGAACTGCAATATTCGCGATCGTTAGTGAGTGCGTGCTCGTGTGATTAACTGATGAAATAGTGGTGCAATACCATTCAAGCCATTTTCTTTCAACTTTGTCATACTTCCCACTAAGTGTTAAACATTTATTTCTCCTTAAAATATTTTTGTCAGCTAGCGTACACTCCTAAAAAGCCCACGATGTGAAGCTATTTATTGTCAAAGAATAACATTTCCTGCTATAAAAAAGTTGTTATTGACTGAATTTGTATGTATTTCTTTAGGCTGAAAACAATCAAAATTGCAACAAAACTAAATAATTGAAGAAACCATGAAAGATTAGTCTTCACATAATATGCCAAGTTTTGCAATAGTCGCCAAGAACCATAATTTTGTAGAGAATATTCTGCTCGTAGAAACTCGGCTTGTGAGTGCAAAGTTCAAACATCATGTTCCAAAGTTTCAATCACTCCCCTTGTTGAGGCTAAATATCATTTTCTTTTTTTTCAGAATATGTGATGTGGGTTGACATATTTTAAACAACAGGTAAATGACAGTTCAGATGTGATAACGCAGTTTTACTTTATATTACAGGAGTGAACATCATTTTCATTCATTTAGTAGTAGTACCCTGAAGGCCTGGAGGTATTACAGAGGGGGCATTACATTACATTATGCATGTGTTACAGCTATATCTATGAGATTTTTGTGTGAAACATGCACTGCAAAGTTACTACAGGTCCATTTTACCCGAGATTCAATTAGCTGTATGTGTATTTTACAAGCACACTTAGATCAAACATACTTTTCTACACAAGGGGATGCGGTGTGTAGGGAAAGCATGCACACATCATGCGAGGTCTTTTGCATGACTCTGCAAAGGTTGTGTAAATGCATTCCACAGCAAATGTTATTGTTGGACCTTAAAAATATCTGGTGGGTTATTTTTTAACTGCAGACGCTTGCAAAGAACGATGCCACAGCAATGAGTCAACCTTAAAGTGAAGCAGCTACATCCACGGGAACATAACAGCATCAAGTTGAACAAGTAAGTTGATGCACAGCTGTATGCAGCCATAATGCATGTTTCCAGTTTGTTCATACCTTTTTCATGTCTGTGGTAGATGTCCCCCACCATTCCTGAAGTGATATATGATTTTCTTATATTCAGGCAGGTCTCTCTCAAGCCACAATGGATATCGACATCTCTAAGGGCTTTGTCTGATTGATGTGCTAGCACAGGGTACTGCTACATCTGCTAGCGCGTCCTTGACTGATTCAGACATCGCTGATGAGCCTTCCGAAATCCAACATGTCCTGGCATGTTTGATTGTCGTGATGATCACAGAGCTTGCTTAAGACATTTTCTCACATGGGTGCCTTGGTTCATTCAAGTTCTGATTAGCTTCGCAAAAATCTGGTGTTTCCTTGTAATATATATTTTGGATTGCACCTTTAAAGTAATTATTTCAGTTTCAAAAATGCATATGAGACTGTCATACAGCTTTTTGTAAGATGTTTTCAACAGATTTAAGAGATCTATTAGTAATGCTGAGAATGAAGAGAAAGATAGAACTGTTCAACCTATCATTGACTACATTAGAGTCCTTTTTTGACACATGATGATGTATGGTGTTTAATGGCGCAAGGGCCAGGTATGGCCAAAGAGCGCCAGGCCTGTGTTAATAAGTTGACAATGAAGCAATGAATTGCGAAAAGTAGATGTGTCGTGGCTGTAAAAGGGCCTAAAACAATCGCTGTAAGATGCGTAAAATATATATGTAATAAAATTATGGCAATGGCTAATGAGGTGCACTATGAAAGGAAAGAACAAATTGCAAGGTAATGATGATAAATGAGAATTTATCACTGATAAGTATTTTCAAAAAGCACTACTGCCTTGACAGGCCCTTTGAAATGCAAGGGCCTGGAGATGCGTGCATACAAAACTACTATCGCAGCGGCATCCTCTGGAGAGAGGATGCGCTATGAAACTATTGGGCAAATAACATGCAATGTAGCATCGCTAAGAAAACCCAGGACAGCTTTGGTGTTAAAGAGGGGTTTGTCACCCAGAAACATAGCGGGATGGAGAGGGAGACAGTATACCGGTACGCTAGAGGAAAGTGCCTTTTTCTCTCTGTTTCGGCTTCCCTGCACTCCACAAGGGCGTGGAGCACGGTAAGCCTCTCTCCACATCTACCACAGGTTGGTGGGTCATTTCCAGTTAAAAGAAAATTGTGGGTGCCGTATGTCTGTCCTATTCTCAAACGAGAGAATAGGACATTAGTTCTTCGTATTTTCGTAACGGGATGCCAGGGACCTATCTGTGGCTTAACTAAATGGAGCTTATTGTTCGTTTCGG
This sequence comes from Dermacentor silvarum, assembly GCF_013339745.2. Taxonomy (NCBI): domain Eukaryota; kingdom Metazoa; phylum Arthropoda; class Arachnida; order Ixodida; family Ixodidae; genus Dermacentor; species Dermacentor silvarum. The sequence goes on from NC_051156.1 coordinate 1,550,784, forward strand.
CATCCCACAAGCGCTGCCAGTGGCTTCGAAGATTATTTCTTAAGTAGGGCTTGAGGTCTGCGGCAGGGATAGAAGCTGTAGGGTTAAGGGCTCGCGATGTAGTTGATGTGGCCATTTGATCAGCCAGAACATTGCCCTCGATGCCTCGATGGCCAGGCACCCAGCAGATAGTAATATGCTGGTTAGACATGTATGCTTTGCACAGAGCAGAATACAGTTCAATAAGTACAGGGTTTTTGTGTCTATGTAGAGTCATGAGGCTTTTACGACGCTTAGGGAGTCTGTAAATATTATTGATCTTTTAAGTTCTGATTTGCCTATACTCTTCACAGCCGATAAAAGTGCATAGGCCTCAGCCGTAAAAATGCTTGTTTCCGGGTGCCGTACATCGGACTCTCAGAACGACGGTCCGACTACTGCGCAAGATACCCCTGCATGTGACTTGGAAGCGTCAGTGTAGAACTGAGTGCAGTACGAGTACTTGAACTGAATTTCTAGAAAGTGCATTCGAATATGTGCCTCTGGAGCGTCTTTTGTGACCTCTACAAACGAGGTATCGCACTCTATGAGTTGCCACTGCCACGGTGGCACTGGCTTTGCTGGGGCCCTCAGAGCATTTTCAGGTAGTGGGATATCCATTTGTTCACTAATTTTTCTTACACGTACTGAGAAGGGATCTCTTGCTGTCGGCCGGTTATTAAAGAGTGTGGCACTGGTCATGTTATTTACGGTTGAGAAGGACGGGTGTTCCGAGTTCGAATTAACTTTCAGAAAATAGGTGAGGCTTAGGTACGAACGTTGCATCTCGAGCGACCACATGTCCGCCTATACATACAGGCTTGCCACAGGACTTGTCTTGAAGGCACCAGTGGCTAGGCGGATGCCTAGGTGGTGTACAGGATCCAGCATCCTTAGGGTGCTTGGCGTAGCGGAATGGTACACTATGGTGCCGTAATCTATTCTTGTGAGTATGAGGCTCTTATAAAGATTCAAAAGACACTTTGTGTCACTACCCCAAGCAGTGCGTGACAATACTTTTATAATATTCATTGTTTTCATGCACTTGTTTCTTACATACCGTATGTGTGCCACAAATGTTAGTTTCTTATCTAAAATCACACCTAAAAATTTGTTCTGTTTTTACGGCCACACGTTTTCCCTGCAACTCAATGTCAGGATCGGGGTGCAGACCCCTCTTTCTGGAGAAAAGGACGCAGGTGGTCTTTGTGGGATAAGGCTAAATCCATTCTCATCTGCCCACTTAGACACCTTGTTCAGACCAAACTGAATCTGCCGCTCACAGACTGCAAGATTGCACGAGGCGAAACCTATCTGTACATCATCGACGTATGCAGAGTAAAACATGTTTCTTGGGATGTACAGACGCAAAGAACTCATTTTTACGATAAAGAGAGTGCAACTCAGCACCCCGCCCTGTGACACTCCAGTTTCCTGCACAAATGGTCTTGATACAGCATTTCCCACACGAACACGGAATGTGCGATTAGATAAATAACTTTCTATGACATTTAACATGTTACCACGTATACCAACGTGTGAGAGGTCTCTAAGTATTCCAAACCGCCACGTGGTATCGTAGGCTTTTTCCATATGAAGGGATACAGACAGAAAGAACTGTTTATGGGCAAAAGCTTCACGAATTTGCGTCTCAATACGTATTAGATGGTCGGCGGTGGATCGACCCTCTCGAAACCCGCATTGGTACGGGTCAAGCAGTTTGTTTGATTCGAGGAAGTCTGCGGTTTATCATTTTTTCGAACAGTTTGCAGAGACAGGTTGTTAGTGCTATAGGCCGGTAACTTGAAACAGACGATGGGTCCTTGCCCTGCTTCAGTATAGGAATGACAATGGCCTCTTTCCAGGCAGAGGGGATCTCGCCGGAGGTCCATATAGCATTGTATAGGGAGAGCAGAGTTTTCTTTGTTTCATGGGGAAGGTGTTTCAGCATTTCATAAGCTATGCGGTCAGGGCCTGGGGCAGACTTGTTGCAGCAACTAAGCGATGCATACAGCTCAGCAATGCCGAATGGCTGGTTGTATGCCTCGTGTTCGTTACATTTTCTTTCTAGTTTCTGTTTTTCTATTCTAGCCTTGTGTCTTTTAAATGTTTGGGAATAATGGGATGAGCTGGCCACATGTTCAAAATGTGCTCCCAGGCAGTAAGCTTGTTCTTCCAGACTGTCGCCTTGTGTGTTAACCAACGGGAGTGAATAAGTTTGTAGCCCTTTTATCTTATTAACTTTCTTCCAGACTCTGCCCTCATCTGTATACGAGTTGATGCCTGATAAAAACTTCTCCCAACTCTCTCTCCTGGCCTGTCGACGCGTTCTTCTGCCCTGCGATTTTATCTTCTTAAAATTGACAAGATTCTCCGCAGTTGGGGAGTCCCGTAGCAAGCCCCACGCTTTGTTCTGTTTCCTACGAGCGTTCCGACATTCGTCGTTCCACCATGGGACACGGCGTTTGCAGGTCGCACCACTTATTTTAGGTATACATTCAGAGGCGGCATCAATTATAAAAGATGTAAGATACTCGACAGCAGCATCAATTCCCAGCGAAGATATGTCAGACCACGAGATACTACTTGTATGACTTTGGAATTTCTCCCAATCTGCCGTATCCAACTTCCAGCGATGTGCCTGTGGTGGTTCGTTTTGTATAGTGGTGATCTCAGCAGTATCGGGAAGTAGTCACTCCCGTAAGGATTTTTTATAACTTCCCATTTAAGCTCAGCAAATATAGATGGGGAAGCTACACTGAGATCAATGGAAGAAAACGTTTTGTTTGCGAGATTGCAGTTGGTGGGTTCCTTCTTATTCGGGAGACACGCACCAGAGGAGAAAAGAAATTGTTCGATTAGGCGTCCTCGTGCATCGATACGCGTGTCGCCCCACAAGCTGCTGTGTGCATTGAAATCGGCAAGAACGTGGTAAGGTTCTGGTAATTCATCTATAAATGACTGAAATTCGTGCTTGTGTAAAGGATAATGTGGGGGTATGTAGAGCGAACAAACGGTTATGAGCTTACCCAGAAGTACAGCACGAACGGCTACCGCCTCAAGTGCCATATTGAGTGGAAGTTGCTGACAGGCTACACTTCTGTCGAGTATGAGGGCCACACCACCAGATGATGCGGCAGAATCCTCGCGGTCTCTTCTGAAAACAATATTCTGACGTAGGAAGTTGGTGTTTCTGGAGTTTAGGTGTGTTTCTTGAACACACAGCACCTTTGGATTGAATTTATTGATAAGTTCTTGGATGTCGTCTAGGTTGTGGATTAGTCCCCTAACATTCCACTGCATTATTGTGTTCATGTTTGAGGAAAATGAAAGGTGCTGTGTGTCTCAAAAGGGAGGAGAGTAACTTACTTTACAGAGCCTTTGTTAGGCCCTGTAATTGGTGTTTTGTCTTTTATTGCGATAGCAATTATATGGACACTCAAAAGCAGATTTCTGCCGTCGGCGTCGCCGTCGCCGTCGTCGTGAGGTTCCGTATGACGTCATTTGGAGAAGAAATCGTCGCCGCGCGCCGAACGCTGTATATGCGAGTGAAAGGGCGCGAGGGGCGCGTCTTTCACGGGGAGTGAACGCACGGCGGAGAACAAACGCGCGTTCTGCGCCGTGCTCGCTTAAGGGCTGCAGAAGTAGGCGTCTCTGTTCTCCTTCACAATCACCATGTATGTAGAGCAAACGCGCCTTCTTCCGACGAGCGAGAGGCCGTGGGGGAGGGGGAGGGAAGGGAGGCGACGTTTAGCTGCGGCACGCAGTGCCTATTTATATCAGAGGCTCCGGCAACAGTCACCAACGCCGCACGCATTTTGAGCGAACGCGGGCAAAACGCCGATGGCGTCGACAACAGTTGTGCATGTTGCCGATGCTGCTGCATGTCCAAGTTTATACAGCTGATAAAGCTAATATCATTACTTCGTATAGCTCTCTACAAGTTTGCTATCGCAATTGATGCTTCGCCTTTCAGGTGAAACTGCGACAACTTTTTTTTATTGCGATAGCAATTATATGGACACTCCAAAGCAGATTTCTGCCGTCGGCGTCGCCGTCGCCGTCACCGTCGCCTTGAGTTTCCGTATGACGTCAATGGAGATGAAATCGTCGCCGCGCGCCGCCGAACGCTGTATGTGCGAGTGAAAGGGCGCGAGGGACGCGCGCTTTCACGGGGAGTGAACGCACGGCGGAGAACAAACGCGCGTTCTGTGCCGTGCTCCCTTAAGGGCTGCAGAAGTAGGCGTCTCTTTCCTCCTTTACCATCACCATATATGTAGAGCAAACGCGCCTTCTTCTGAAGTTGGCCTTCCATCTCGGCCTGATACGTGCCGCCTATGCCTGCCGGTTTTGCTTCGCCCAGCCATGGCGACTCCACTCTATCCCTTCTTTCGCTCCCACTTACCCCTCCCCGTTGGCGCTGAGCCGTGCTCCCTCAAGGGCTGCAGAAGATAGCGTCAACCTTTCCCTTTCCCTCAAGAACCACTTATCATTCTTCTGAAGCAGGAAGGGCCATGGGGGGGAGGGGGAGGGAAGGGAGGCGACGTTTAGCTGCGGCACCAAGTGCCTATTTATATCAGAGGCTCCGGCCGCAGTCACCAACGCCGCACGCATTTTGTGCGAACGCGGGCAAAACGCCGACGGCGTCGACAACAGTTATGCGTGTTGCTGGTGCTGATGCATGTCCAAGTTTATACAGCTGATAAAGCTACTATCATTACTCCGTATAGCTCTCTACAAATTTGCTATCGCAATTGATGCTTCGCCTTTCAGGTGAAACTGCGACAACTTTTTGGAGCGGTCGAGAGAACCTCGCCGCTCCATCGACGCTACTAGCGCCGTTTGGCTTGGACTGGTGTCCATAGCCTCTTGCGAGGCACTGGACACCCGCTCCAGAGAGCGATGTGTGCGTCGCGTAGACTTCATCTCGAGCGACGAAGTCTTCGTCCCCACCGGTCCGGAGGTCGACAGGACCCCTGGGGCCTCTGCGGTGCCCTGGCTGCTGCCGGAGCTTGTAGAGGCCACTGGTGTGGAGAGTTTGAGAGATGGCAGGGCAGCGTTGGCTGCTCCCACCTTAGGGGCGGGTGGCGTTGCCCTCGGCACGCTAGGCGTGGTCCGGGCTGCCGCCAGATGCCGTTGTGGTGCCGCCCCCCGTTGCACCACTTCGGCGAAAGATGTTTTGAGCAAGAATAAAGAGGAGATACGTTGTCGTGCTTCACGGAATGTTATGTTCTCCTTCACTTTTACAGTAATGATTTTTTATTGCGATAGCAATTATATGGACACTCAAAAGCAGATTTCTGCCGTCGGCGTCGCCGTCGCCGTCGGCGTCACCGTCGCCGTCGCCGTGAGGTTCCGTATGACGTCATTTGGAGATGAAATCGTCGCCGCGCGCCGAACGCTGTATGTGCGAGTGAAAGGGCGCGAGGGGCGCGTCTTTCACGGGGAGTGAACGCACGGCGGAGAACAAACGCGCGTTCTGCGCCGTGCTCGCTTAAGGGCTGCAGAAGTAGGCGTCTCTTTTCTCCTTTACAATCACCATATATGTAGAGCAAACGCGCCTTCTTCGGACGCGCGAGAGGCCGTGGGGGAGGGGGAGGGAAGGGAGGCGACGTTTAGCTGCGGCACCAAGTGCCTATTTATATCAGAGGCTCCAGCAACAGTCACCAACGCCGCACGCATTTTGAGCTAACGCGGGCAAAACGCCGATGGCGTCGACAACAGTTCTGCGTGTTGTTGCTACCAAAGCCGCTCACCTTACTTCGTATGACATTGCTGTGTTGCTATCGCATTCATTGCTTCGCCCTTAGGGCGAAACTGTGACATTTTTTTTATTGCAATAGCAATTATATGGACACTCAAAAGCAGATTTCTGCCGTCGGCGTCACCGTCGCCGTCGCCGTGAGGTTCCGTATGACGTCAATGGAGATGAAATCGTCGCCGAGCGCCGAACGCTGTATGTGCGAGTGAAAGGGCGCGAGGGGCGCGCGCTTTCACGGGGAGTGAACGCACGGCAGAGAACAAACGCGCGTTCTGCGCCGTGCTCCCTTAAGGGCTGCAGAAGTAGGCGTCTCTTTCCTCCATTACAATCACCATATATGTAGAGCAAACGCGCCTTCTTCCGACGCACGAGAGGCCGTGGGGGAGGGAAGGGAGGCGACGTTTAGCTGCGGCACAAAGTGCCTATTCATATCAGAGGCTCCGGCAACAGTCACCAACGCCGCACGCATTTTGAGCGAACGCGGTCAAAACGCCGACGGCGTCGACAACAGTTCTGCGTGTTGCCGGTGCTGATGCATGTCCAAGTTTATACAGCTGATAAAGCTAATATCATTACTCCGTATAGCTCTCTACAAATTTGCTATCGCAATTGATGCTTCGCCTTTCAGGTGAAACTGCGACAACTTTTTTCTTTATTCCAGACTGGACAAGCTCTGGAGTATGCAGGGTGACTGTCATCGCAGTTAGCACAATGTACCTCGTCATTATTGCAATCGTCAGAAGAGTGACCGGTTGCGCCGCACTTGGCGCACATAAGCTGCCCTCGGCAGCTCTGGGATGCGTGACTAAATCTTTGACATTTGAAGCAACGTCGCGGGTTCGGAATGTATGGTCGAACATGAAGTTTTACGTAGCCGGTTTCAAGAGTCTCGGGTAAAGTAGTTGAACTGAAAGTGAGTATTAAATGCTTTGTTGGGATTTCGTTGTCTATCCGTCTGATTTTGATGCGCTGCACATGGATTACCCCTCGGTCCTTCCATCCATCCAGGAGTTCTTCTTCATTCAATGTCATTAGGTCTTCGTCTGATAATACACCTTTTACTGTGTTCATTGTTCGATGTGCGCTTACAGAAACAGGGATGTTACCAAAGGCTACGAGGTGTGCGAGTTTGTTGTATTGTTTCTTGTCTTTTAGTTCGAGGAGCAAATCTCCGGTTGCCATCTTTGTCTTTTAGGCACTTGGCCACAAGAAATGGGGAAATTGCTCTAGCTTTCGTAGATGGTTGCTCACAGTGAAGGACGTGAAATTTCGGGAAAGTTTCTTTGTTTTTGGGCCAGAATAGCGAGGTTGCGTCAGTGCGTACCCTTTTCGAGGAACGATCGGTTGTAAAAGGGTTTGAGGATCCCATGGAAAGAAGTGGTTTATTCGGCAACGGCGTCTGCCACCCACCACGGAGCCCAACAAGGGGACGTGGTAGAACATGTAAACAAGTCTGCACAGCGCCAGAAGTATGCCGTTACTATAACCTAATATGGTATACCCAAGGTAGGACAGCCACACCAGGTTACCCCTTGCCGCCAGGAAAAGTCGAAGTGAATGGAAAAGATGAGAAGACAGGAAAGATTAAAAGTGATAGGGAAAGACGAAGATTGGAGAGAGAGCCAGGAATAGGCAACTACCGATTTCCCCCGGGTGGGTCAGTCCGGGGGGGGGGGGGGGGCCGTCTACGTGAAGCGGAGGCCAAAGAGGTGTGTTGCCTCCGCCGGGGGGCCATAACGGTCCAGACACCCGGCATCGGCTCAACCCCCAGGATCCTGTTTTCCCCGGACACGGCTAAGCCGCGCACGGCTACACGCGGGAGGGTCCGACCCCCGTGTGCTCGGGTCCGTGGTGTCGCAACACACCAAACGCCTGCTTACGCAGACGCCCCTGCGGGACCTTTTTTGACACAGGTGACAAGCATACTGCGTTCAAATTTCATTGTTAACACTGGCAAAAGAAAGTGCTAATGAATGAAAGCCATATGTGCTACATTATAACCTCATTTTAGTCAATCTAAGATAAGTACGAGATAAGGAAAATAAAACAAACTGCAGCGAAGCAGTGTTATGATGTAAGATGAAAAACTAGTTTTTTTTCAGTAAAGTTGGAATAAGGAAAACACACTCCTCGGAATTATACTTCACCTATGTCCTCTCATTACACATAATTAACACCCTTGCTAGGCTCCAACATTGTACTTTATAATAAAATTTATACCATGCCAACTGTGCTGGTAAGTTTTATCAACATTTTTTGGGACAGTAGATAAAAATACAGTATATAGCCACAGCCACTGATCTCCCTAACAATGTCCTGCTTGCTGGTCATTATTGGGCTTAAATTTTAATTGAAGCCAATGGTGTCGCTATTAGTCCTGGGTTTTAGCTTCAACTGTGCATCTTGTGTTTCGTTTGCACGATCAGCAATTTCAAACTACGTTGCAGTAAACAGTCCCTTATCATTGCACTTGGTGTATATGGTCCTGTCTCCCAGTCCAAGGACCTCCAGGACACTCAAGGGTGAAGCTTATGCAGCACTGCCTACACACAACCTAGCGACACCTTGAACAGCAAGGCATACTATGGTGAGGATAATACTCAACCACTACAATTTTTACATACTTGTTTCCTTAGGTAACTGCAAGTGAAGTAGCATATATTTTCGTGCCAGCTGTTTAATAGCTGAAGCAAAATAAATGTCGATCAGTGAACTGCACGTGGACACTAACATTTATGATCTTGGCAACCATCTAATTAAAACCTGAAACATTCATATTCGTCCGCAGTGGTATGTGTTTCCTCAGGATTTGCATTAAACACCAATTAGCGGCCAATAATCCTTTTTCAATTTCTCTTTTCCATTCAAATGACACAATAACTAGAAGACCAACATGTTTTTCACAATTTTCTATGCTCTTTATTTGGTCGATCGGTCACAATGAGCCGTGATATATGAGCTTAGTATATTTTGCCCACTCAAACTAAAACACTCCTGTGAAACATCTCTCATTGAGCTATGCGACATTGGCCTCTTTTGTGTTAGTTGTTTTGTACTTTTACCTTTCTTGTCTGGGCCCAGATGGGCCTGCAGTATTTAGCAAATAAGTAATCAAACAAAATTAAGTGGTACTAGGAAGCTCGTGTGGATGGCAGTTTTATGCCCCCACAGTTTTTAAGTTCACAAAAGTGTAAATTGAAACCGTCGTGAGCCAGGTAATGACCTAAAATTAAGCATTATATTCTTCTTAGCTTGCGCAAGAGTGTATGCTTCAACAATTAAGTACTTTGTTCTGCGTACGTGCTTTGTGTCATGTTGGTCGCTCATGCACCTGTTACAGCGCGTGATATTTTGCAGCCACATCCAGAAGAATACACGCCTAAAAAGGCCTTTATGAGGCATGAAGTATGGCGTTAAACAATTACAAACTGCGACCAAGAAGAAGATGAAGACTCTACGGCAATCCCATCAACGGCTTTTTCAAAAGGTTGCTCATCTCGAAGCTGTCATAGAAGATTTATCTGACAATCGCATTCTATGAAATGAGGATGTCGCCATATTACAGAGTCTTGGTGGGGCAAAAAAGACTTGCTCATGCGTCAACTGCCACATAAGTCTGGTGCCAGCAATGTCACGCGCGTACTCGCCAGAGCTCAGGCAATTTGCACTGACTTTGCATTTTATTCCCCTAGAGCATACAGATATGTACGAGCTGTTTTCAACATATGCCTCCCTCATCAAAAGACGCTGTGTAAATGATACCAATCCATTGATATGGCTGCTGGCTTTTCAAAAGAGGCAATGACTGCATTGGCTATCACGGTAAAGCACGGGTCTCCGCATTATGCATTCTGGTTGTGGATGAGATGGCCATTCAGGGAAGTGGTGTGGGTTGGGAAAAGCTTCCATAGATATGTTGACATGGACATTGATGTCAATGATGACAGCTTTCCAGTTGCCAAATATGCATTTGTTTTATTGCTTTTTGCAATCAATGGCAGACGGAAGCTGCCGATTGGCTACTTTCTAGTGCATGGCGTTGGTGGTGAGCAGAGACGCAATTTGGTGCTGCAAGCTTCTAGCTTCACTCGCGAAAAAGGTGCACACATTGTGAGTTTCACCTGCGATGGCACTGCAGCGAATTTGTCATTGCTGCACAGCCTTGGCTGCAAGATGGACCTGACTGAGCTGGATGATTCTTTTCCGCATCCAGTGACAAAAAAAGCTTCTCTTTGCCCTGTTGGATCCCTAGCTGTCGCATGTTGAAGCTACTACGGCACACACTGTTTGATAAAAAGGCTATTGTGATACGAACAGACAGTTCATATTGTTGAAACACATTGATGAGCTTCATGAAATCCAGTACACAGAGGGCATACATCTGGCAAACAAACTTAGACAAGCACATATTACCTTGAAAAACCAGCCCAGGAAAGTCTCATTGTTGGCTCAAACGTTTAGTCAATCAGTAGCAGATGCTCTTAGTGACTGCAGAGCTTAAAAAAATTCTAAATTTTCAGATTCCTTGCGAACAGAAGAGTTTATAAGACAGGTCAACAACGCCTTTGAAATTTTAAATTCAAGACATCCAAGTCAAGAAGAATAGAAAAGACCACTGTGCCCTGAAAATGTGGCTCCTGTCACTGCGTATATCAAAGAATTGATGGCCTACTTTTGCACGCTTAAAGAGTCTGCAGCTGGTAAACTAATGAGAGGGACCAACCAAAAGACAGGCTTCATTCGCTTTGTCGTGTGCTTAGACAACCGTCTATACAACCACTTGGTTACAGAAAATGCCCTATTGGCATATCTTCCGACTTCCAAGATCAGTCAGGACCACCTCGAGTTACTTTTTGCTGCAATAAAATAATTTGGGGGCTGCAATGACAACCCAACAGCAAAGCAGTTTGCAGCAGCATTGAAGCTTCTGATAGTTCGTAATGAGGTCAAGGACATTGATGGCGGAAATTGCTTTCTATTGGACCACATCGAAATTCTCTTTGTACGCTCCTCTTAAAAAACCATACGCCATCGATGAAATGAACCTCACTGCCCCTCAGAGAAGCCCTGCAGCCAGTGAACCACTCACAGAAGCAATTTTACAGGATCATGGTTACTCTGCTGACCTACGCAGGGTGTAAGCTTGGGTGCTGCGGCTCGCAGTACCGGAAGAATTGGTACATAAGTTTCCTCGTGGGTGAATTATGTTCATGATGGCCCACACAATTATTTCCTTTATCCATCAACTTCAGCTGTCCCACCAGGTTTTATGTTAAGGTATTTGTTTTTATTGCGATAGCAATTATATGGACACTCAAAAGCAGATTTCTGCCGTCGGCGTCGCCGTCGCCGTCGGCGTCGCCGTCGCCGTCGCCGTCGCCGTCGCCGTGAGGTTCCGTATGACGTCATTTGGAGATGAAATCGTCGCCGCGCGCCGAACGCTGTATGTGCGAGTGAAAGGGCGCGAGGGGCGCGTCTTTCACGGGGAGTGAACGCACGGCGGAGAACAAACGCGCGTTCTGCGCCGTGCTCGCTTAAGGGCTGCAGAATTAGGCGTCTCGTTTCTCCTTTACAATCACCATATATGTAGAGCAAACGCGCCTTCTTCAGACGCGCGAGAGGCCGTGGGGGAGGGGGAAGGAAGGGACGCGACGTTTAGCTGCGGCACCAAGTGCCTATTTATATGAGAGGCTCCAGCAACAGTCACCAACGCCGCACGCATTTAGAGCTAACGCGGGCAAAACGCCGATGGCGTCGACAACAGTTCTGCGTGTTGTTGCTACCAAAGCCGCTCACCTTACTTCGTATGAGATTGCTGTGTTGCTATCGCATTCATTGCTTCGCCCTTAGGGCGAAACTGTGACATTTTTTGAGTTACATTGTAAAGTGCATATATTGTTCGAGAGCATTGTATGCAGATGTCAAACTTTTAGAATAAGGCATCACATTATCCCTCTATAAATTTTGCAAGTACTTGTTTGTTGTCTTGCTGAATGCTGTAGCTTGAATCACCTGCGTGCAAATTATGCTTAAATAATTTTTCAGTTCAGCCCAAGCTAAACAGTGTGGACAATGACGGTAGGTTAGCTAGAATACCTTTCACTAGAGTAAACTGTGTGATGACATGGACATGCTGTGAATGCTCTCAATGGATTATGGGTGAGCTAAGTACACTCTTGAGGATGACAATGTGTTTTTAATGTTTATCCTGTATGTCTTTTACCTGACCTTTGTGGAAATTTGCCACTGTCACCTGGAATACCGCTGGTTTTACTATTTTTGAAATAATTTAATGTGCTCACCCTGGTCATTTGCTTTACAATAGCCTTTTATGATGCCAGATTCACTATAACCACAAACATTTGGTGTATACCACTCAATGAGTGTTTTAAATACCGTGACATATTCATTAATTTGAGGTTCACAAATTCACAACGTAATAGAGCCGTCGCCTCTTAATTTTGCGGTGTGTTGGCTCATCTTCGACGGCGCAAATTTTTTTGTAGGTATGTGATACAGCATAAGCTTTGTTGTACATTTTACTTGCAGCCCAATGCATTGTATTTTAATGTGGACATACTTAGTTTGTGGGTCGGACCTGACATCAATTCTTTCAACTTTCACTTTGTGAACTACCACTCTTCTTTTTTCGATTTCTGCATATGTATTGCTTACTTTTCGGACAAACACAATCACAGAAGCCTTTCGATGTTTGTGAGGACAGCGCAGATATAAATATTATACAAATATAGCCCTGTATTGAAAGTGTTGCATACAAGGCAGTGTAAGCAAAACTGCAGCTACATTCAAGGACAGCTGATCCCATTGACCAGTTTTATTAAAGGTATCAATACTACGTGTGATATAGTTTACTTTGTATAACATCATTATACAAATGCCCTGTGGCATACAAGTATGCTAATACTGATACCGAAGAGCAGTGGCACAATAAGTTTTCCTACTTGCTGTTTATAATTTTCTTTTGTGTATTATCTTTGCAATGTACTTCATTTAAATTACAAATGTGGCTTCCTTCTGTATTTGTATGAAATCTTCTGGCTTCTATAGGTGCAATAAACATTGAATAAAGAACGAAACAATTACTGTTATCATAAAAAATATGCTTTCTATTGTACATGCAAGTACACCAGCAACACAATGAATCCACAAGTGCAAATGAATGCTGATATTTTTCCCTTGCCGCTACTAGCACAGAAAGAAGGGTTCCCCTGGCAGTGTTTTATTCTAGGACATAATTAGGCTGTGGAGCTATACTCGCATTCGAAAACAGCTGAATAAACTCTAGATAATGCACAAATTCCGTACGTTTGCTTTATTATATAACGAAAATTGATCCCCGAGGCGCCTCTCAACAGCGTCGTCGCACCACACAATCTTGGAAAATAGTGCACGTAAATCTGAATAAACGGCGACCACTTCGACGTTTAAAATGCAGGCTAATGCTATTTATTTCTCTCAAAATAAAACACGCACACCAGAGCCGTTTATTAAGCGAAAATGCGACAAAAAAGTGTCCCTCAAAACATCTCGTTTCTTCCTAGGTGCAAGAGAGCGGGACAAAAATTATTTCACTCAAAATAAAACACGCACACCAGCCTTTTATTAAGCGAAAATGCGACAGTAAAGAAATTTTCCCTCAACACATCTCGTTTGTTTCTAGGTGCAAGACAGCGGAACGAAAATTAGCAAGATAATACGCACCACAGCTTAAGGTGCACAACAGCTCATTTGATGATACTTGAGTACGTGGGAAAAATAGACCACACTCGGGCGTCTGGACGGGTTTCGAGCCGCGAGCGCTGGCAACTCCACTAACCGCGGTGGTAAGCGCAAGTGAGGCCTTGAAAAGTTTCTGTCTTCACGATTCAGGTGCCCCAGACTTGCTCCACGTTTCAAGGCATCGCATTTGAAGCGAAGAACGACGCGCGCAGTAGCAGAAAACCACTACCCGCATACGGGCCTCCAAGCCTGTGACGGCAGGTGCCACTAATAGTTACCACGTACCAAACAATCACGAATGCTCCGGCAACCTTGTGGGCCTATTCCTACCCAAAAGGTACTACGCACGGGGCCCCTGAGAGAGGGAGGGGCGGCTTCAGAGGAGGTTGGCTTGCCGAGGCTAGCGAAATCACGTGACACTCCTTCCCAGTATTCTTTACCTCCGTGATTCCGACACACATACCTACTGAGAGAGGCTCAATTGTATATGATTCGTGGCCCAGGTTGTTTGTAAAACCGGATACCCTACTGCTGATGATTAAATCTAAAGGCCGAGTGACCCAAGTTGTCTATTAGGGCACATACCCAGTGGAACTTACAGTGTAGTCCATGTTGTTGTGTTGAGGGCGAGCGAGCAACTAGCGGCAGCTGCATGCGTGAAGTCCGCTGAGGAGGCAGAAAAGCTCCCATGAAAAAAAAAAGCCCGACCCAACCTCTTCCCTCAAACAGAAACTTAACAACACACAATAACAACACACTATATCAACGGATCAACACTATATACAATATATACAGCCCTGCAGTGGAGGTCTGTAGGGTGTGTACAAGAGGGTTTTCGCGTACATCCTCCATTTGTACGCAGCCTTCGGGGCCGGGCTTTTAACCCGTCCCACTGCAGCACAGTCGCGCAACCCCCAAGCCACTGCGCCACCCCGAAGGGTGTGAGTGTAGGGTTTCTGCTATCTTATACGATTTGCGATCAGGTGATGGCAGAAGCGGGAAGCAAGGCTGAGTAAGGTGATATATATTGCCACATGGTGTGGCACAGCGAGGGGACTGAAGAAAGAAGAGAACGAGGTTCGCCTCGGCATCGCGCGTCGACGCTTACGCTTGCCTGGATTCTTATTCAGCTTGTTTTCTGTAGCAGAGTATACGCTACAATTTGGTGGAGCTGGCTGGGTACGCTCAACTTATGGAGGAGACCCCAGTGGGCAGCAAGAACCTCGCCCCACAATTGGAGCTGACTCCAGTTCACCGCACAAGCTGGCGAATCCGAGGCCTCGCCCCAGAATTTGGAAACCCACTACCACATATCGATGACTCTTTAGACAGGTTGCAGCGAGCTAAGTATTTTTCGTCTCTCGATCTCAAGAGCGGTTACTGGTAACTTGAGGAAGGTGAACGAGACAGCGAAAAAAACAGCTTTCGTCACTCCAGATGGCCTTTACGAATTCAGAGTACTTCCTTTCGGTCTCTGTTCGGCACCAGCTGCTTTCCAGCGAATGATGGACAGCGTTCTCACTGGTCTGAAGTGGCAAAGCTGCCTCGTCTACCTCGACGACGTGGTTGTTTTTTCGGCGACATTTGACGACCACCTGAAACGACTGCGGCAAGTTCTCGAAGCCATCCGATCGGCTAACCTCACCCTTAAGCCCCAGAAGTGTCATTTCGGCTACAAGGAGCTGATGTTTCTGGGACACGTCGTCAGCGCGGAAGGCGTTAGCCCCGCTCCCGCGAAAACTGCCGCTGTAGCCACGTTTCCAACACCAACCGACAAGAAGGGTGTCCGACGCTTCCTCGGTCTTTGCGCATACTACCGGCGTTTCATCGAAAATTTTTCGAAGATGGCGGAGCCGCTGACTCGCCTCACGAGGGACGATGTATCGTTCGTCTGGGCCTCAGGGCAAGAGACTGCTTTCACCGAGCTTCGACAGCGTCTGGCGTCAGCACCAGTTTTGGCCCACTTTGACGAGGAGGCGGAGAAGGAAGTTCATACAGACGCCAGTAACGTTGGTCTTGGTGCGGTGCTTGTACAACGGCAGCAAAGCATTGAAAGAGTGATCGCATATGCAAGTCGCACGCTATCGCGTGCAGAGAGCAACTACACCACCACAGAGAAAGAGTGTCTTGCCGTCGTATGGGCACTAGCCAAATTTCGCCCTTATCTCTACGGCTGCCCATTTAACGTGGTAACCGATCATCACTCGTTATGATGGCTTGCAAATCAGCGGGACCCTTCTGGACGACTGGCACGGTGGAGTGTACGTTTGCAGGAGTACGCCGTGGCCATCGTGTACAAGTCGGGCAGCATACACGAAGACGCTGACGCACTCTCGCGCGCCCCTATCGACGCAACCGACCAAGATATTGAGGACGACGGCGCTTTCCTTGGGGTCGTAAACGTCACTGATTTGTCCTCACCGGCGCGCGCAGACGACGTACTACGGCCTATATTCGAACATCTGGAACGATGAAACCCATGAATACCGTGGCATATCGCTCGAGGATTGCCGTCTTTTTGTTTACGAGATGGCGTCGTGTATAAGAAGAACTCCGCTGCCAGCAATAAGACCTACCTTTTGGTTGTTCCAGCAGACCTCCGTGCCGAAGTTTTGTTCGGCTGTCATGACGAGCCTCTGCCTGGCCATTTGGGTTTTACGCGAACGCTTGATAGAGTGCGCAAATCCTACTACTGGCCGAAACTTGCCGAGTTTGTTAAGCGGTACGTCCAAGCCTGCCGTGAATGACAGCGCTGAAAGTCGCCAGCTGTGAAGCCTGCGGGATTGCCGAATCCGATTGACCCACCTGGCAAACCTTTCCACCAGATCGGCATGGATCTTCTGCGCCCGTTTCCACTGTCAACTTCTCGCAACAGGTGGATAATGGTCGCCACAGATTGTTTGACGCGGTATGCTGAGACAAAGGCGCTGCCTCGAGGCACAGCTTCCGAGGTTGCCCAGTTTTTTATACAGAGAATCGTCCTACGGCAAGGCGCCCCATCGCACGTCATCACAGACCGAGGCAAAGCCTTTACGGCACAGCTCATTGAAGACGTTTTTAAACTCAGCTACACGACCCACCGAAGGACAACTGCCTATCATCCGCAGACAAACGGCTCGACCGAACGATTGAACAAAACGATGACTGACATGATGTCTATGTACGTAGACGTACAGCACAAGACATGGGATGAGACACTCGCTTACGTAACGTTTGCCTATAACACCGCTACGCAAGAAACAACACGCTTCACGCAGTTTTACCTCGTTTACGGCCGTGAAGTGCAGATTATGTTAGACGCAATGCTGCCGTGCGACGACATCGATCATCAACACGCTTCACGCAGTTTTACCTCGTTTACGGCCGTGAAGTGCAGATTATGTTAGACGCAATGCTGCCGTGCGACGACATCGATCATCTCAATCTCGACCAAGATGCCGAACTGTTCGTGCAACGCGCGGAAGAAGCCCGTCAGCTTGCCCGAGTGCACATAAAGAAACAACAGAGCATTGATGCGCACCGTTACGATCTCCGCCATCGGCATGTCGAGTTCCAACCTGGTGATCAAGTCTTGGTCTGGACTCCCGTGCGCCGAAAAGGAATATCTGAGAAGTTTTTGAGTCGCTACTTCGGAACTTACAGGGTGTTGCAGCGAATTAGTGACGTGAATTACGAAGTATTTCCTGATGGAAGCCAGCCTGCCCGACGTCGACAACCGCAATCTGAGATTGTGCACGTTGTGCGCTTGAAACCGTACTATAGCCCCTAATAGCCGACGTTTTCAGCAGCTTAGGCTAATTTTAGGGGCGAAGCTCCTTAGGGTGTGGGTCTGTCCCTCCTCTGTAGTAGTAGTAGTCGTCGTAGTAGGTAGCCGCATCTACTTTTATGAGAAAAAAAAAGTTCGATTCCACCGTAGCGGAATGGAACCAGGGACCCCTCGCTTCTGAACGCGTGGCGCTAACCACTACGCCACGAAGCGCACATGGACAGACGCACCACGATGGCAATAAATACCCAACATTAACGAAAGACTGCGCGTTTCTAACGCGTTTGTTGCTAGCGCGTTACGGCCCGTGCAAGAAGCTGGTGTAAGACGCTGTGGCCTCTCCGCCTTACCCCCGTATTCATAAACGCTGATGGCGTCGGCAAACGCGGTGCACGTTCCGGCAAGTGTAAACGGCTGCGTAAGACGCTGTGGCCTCTTCCCCTTAGAGTACTGCACGTTTCTAACGCGTTTGTGCTAGCGTCCCCTTAAGCGGGAGATGGTGCAATTATAATGAAGGGCGCTGTTATAAATAGGAATGACGTCACATATGGCGCGTGTCATTGGTGGAAGTCAATCGTTCGATTTAGTGCGGCGAGACTGGGCGAATTACACGGAAGATTCACGGTTTACCGATGATTCCCTCCGGAGCTTCGCCCACTCATCATCATTCACCCCGTGGATATGCGGTGTTTCTTTAGGAGCGAAGCTCCTTATAGCGGCACCCGTCCCGTCCCCGTCGTAGTAGTAGTAGTGTGTAACCAGTCTGAGAAAAATGAGAAAAAAATTTCCGAAGTTGTGTCCGTAGCGCGGAATCGAACCAGGGACCCCTCGCTTCCGAGCGCGCGGCGTTAGCCCACTACGCCACGAAGCGCACATAGACACACGCACCACGATGGCAATAAATACCCAACATTAACGAAAGGCCGCGTTTCTAGCGCGTTTCTAACGCGTTTGTGCTAGCGCGTTACGGCCCGTGTAAGAAGCTGGTAGACGCTGTGGCCTCTCCGCCTTACCTTCAACGCGTTTCGAACGCGCTGCCCAAGGCGGTGGCAAGTCAAGTTCAAGTCGAGGAGCGTTTATGAATACGGGGGGTATACTCTCTCAGAAGTCATGTGATGGCGTCGGCAAACGCGGTGCACGTTCCAGCATGTGTAAATGGCTGCGTAAGACGCTGTGGCCGCTCCCCCTTACTAGAGAGTACTGCACGTTTCTAACGCGTTTGTGCTAGCGTCCCCTTAAGCGGGAGATCCGATGATTCCCTCCGGAGCTTCGCCCACTCATCATCATTCACCCCGTGGATATGCTGTGATTTTTGTTGGTTTCTCGTCCCTCAGTGCCTTGTGACTACATCGCACATAATCACAGTGATTGTGACTACAGCCTGTGTGTTCGTCCTAGGCCATCTCGGCGCTCTCACGTCAAGCCTATGCATGTTTCCTTTTTTTTTTTTTTTGAAGAGGGGGTAATGCCACATGGTGTGGCACAGCGAGGGGACTGAAGAAAGAAGAGAACCAGGTTCGTCTCGGCATTGCGCTTCGACGCTTACGCTTGCCTGGATTCTTATTCAGCGTGTTTTCTATAGCAGAGTGTACGCGACAATATTATGATTTACGATGCCGAGAACAACGAAATAAAGAGAAAACATTCGCCGATACGATTCTTATCCCGCAAAAGGTGCTAAGCGAACCTGCCGGCGACGTTTATGAAGCTGGTATATTATGTTTTATGAAAACGCAACGTGATCAAGCGATGTCCTTACAGGAAATGACGCAAAACGGAGAGCTATATACCACTAATAGAATGAGAATGAGGCAATGGCAGTGCAATCGCTCACGAAAAGTACCGTGGTTGAAGACGTTGGAACCTATGGACCTTATTGTTTATATCAAAGTCAAACCCCTTTTTTTAATCATTAGAGAATTAGAGACAGACGCATTCACGGAGCGGGTCTGCTGGAACACGTTTTCGGCATTGCGACGCGGTGGAACGCCCTGTCGCCATTGGAACGTGGTGTCGGTGTTGCAAGCTGCGCTATACAACGCGCAGTGAGCCAACTGCATGCATGAAGAGGATGCCGGTGCGCGGATTTTACAGAGCTTGACGTAGTGCGACTGTGGAGAACTTGCCGTGAGTCCGTCTTGCGAGGCCAGGATCTCGTGACGGTGGTGTTGCGCATGCGCCAACATTCTATGTAAGCCATCAATATGTAAGCCATCAAGAAACAATCAATCGGCGAGCTTCGCTGTGTCTTGAGCTTTGTGCGGCCTAGTGGAAGCTTTCACTTTTTTTGCCCGGTCAGTATAAAGTATGACCTGCTTGTTTATGCACGTAAATTCTCAGACAACCTACCTAGTGCTAGAAAAACATATACAAGTCTGCGAACACGAAAGTTGAGCCACTTAAAGAGGGGAAATAGCATTGAAAATGAACTGTACGGAGACAATAAAATGTTCTGCATTTCTGTTTTGTTTTTCACATCCCACTCACAATTGAATTGAACAACTTTATTGAGGGTCTTGCGAAGGTAATTCCGGGCGGGCTTTAGCCCCGGCCAAGGCTTCGGCCGCGAGCCCTTGGGCTCGGGTGGCTTCCTCGGCTCGCTGGACGGCGCAGAGTTGATCTTCTAATGCGGAGCTTAGCAGAGCCGCCTCCCAGCGCACCCTGCGGTTAGAGACTGCCTCCTCGTGGTTCCTGTGTATTTCGTCGTTTAAACTCGAGCATTCCCATAGCATGTGTCCCAGGGTGGCTCTGGCATCGCACGCCCTACATTTATCCGTCGAATAAAGATCTGGATAACATAGACGAAAGAGCACTGGATTTGGTACGTGTGTGTTTGTAGTTGTCTCCACGCAATTGCCTGCTTCTTACTTAATTTGTTATGTGGTGGTGGGTATTTGCGTCTACTGAGCTTGTAGTGCTGCGTTATTTCATTATAGCTAGTCATACGTTCCCCCCACTCCCACTCCCCCACGCATGTGGCATCGGCCAAGGCTTCCGCAACGGCTCGGTTCGTGAGCTTTCGAGCCGCCGCGTGTGCTGCCTCGTTGCCGGCCAGTGGGGTGCGGGTGTGTGCGGGCGTCCATATTGTCACATGCGGAAAGTTTTCGTCGATGGCCATATTTCGTCCGGGCTCTTAGAGGAGACATGCAGTCAAGGTGAAGTTTGTCTATCTGCAGATACTGTTGTGCCTGCGTCCACCTCTGTGTGCTGCCGGTTGTATGTGGCGGTGAAGTTCCAGACAGTTTCGATGCCTCCGTAGAGCCAATGCATCTAAATTGTGTGAAGAAGAACACTTTTGTACCTCATTGTGTGGTATCCATCGGCAACGGGCGTGCTGGCTTGTGGACGAACAACTGCTCGGCGGAACCCGTCTCGCTTCCAGACGGCTTGAAACGCTTACTTTACAAAATACACGTCTCGTCCATAGCCGTACTAACATACCCACCGTGTGAACCTGCTGACCTTCGCGACGTCTCGGACAAAAAGCTTCTGTCTACGATAAACAAGTCGCTCAGCACGAGGGAGCGCCATACCTTGGTGGATACGCTTTGTAAGCATCTGTCAGTGTTTGACTTTGCGCAGTCGGACAAAGCGTTCTCGGTTCCCGAGCCTCGAACACGCCATACTATCGATACGGGATCTGCGCGCCCGATCAGGCAAAAGCCCTATCGCGTCTCGCCTAACGAGCACAAGATAATCGGGGAACAAGTGAGTGACATGATGGAAACTGGGATCGTACAAGAGTCCTCGAGTCCTTGGGCAGCTCCGGTCATACTCGTCAGAAAGAAAGACGGTAACTGGAGATTTTGCGTCGATTATCGAAGATTAAACGCCGTGACTAAGAAGGATGTCTATCCGCTGTCCCGAATATATGATGCAATTGGTTGCCTCCATTCGGCCTCTTATTTTTCTTCAGTGCACCTACGCTCAGGATATTGGCAAATCCCGATGCACCCGGCAGACAAGGAGAAAACAGCCTTCATAACTCCGGATGGATTATTAAAATTCAATGTGATGCCATTTGGGTTGTGCAACGCTCCAGCAACCTTTGAAAGGTTATTGGACACCATTCTGCGAGGGTTAAAGTGGAACATCTGTATTTGCTATCTTGAAGACATTGTTATATTCGGGTGCACATTCAATGAGCACAATACGCGCCTGGATATTGTCCGTGACTGCATCAAAAACGCTGGCCTGGTTCCGAACTCCAAGAAATGTAACTTTGGTGACCGTCAAACCCTTGTGCTGGGTCATCTTGTTGACAAAGACCTTATCCGGCCTGATCCCCTCAAGACGGCAGTTGTTGAGGCGTTCAGTGCACCGCAGTCAGTGAAGCAACTTCGTAGTTTTCTGGGCCTTTGCTCTTACTTTCGCCGATTTATTCCTGGTTTTGCTGACGTCGCCTATCCTCTGACAATCTGCTACATAAAGATGCACGTTTTGAGTGGACACCCGAGTGCGATTCTGCATTTCGTCAGTTGAAGTTCCTGCTGACCTCCTGACCTATCCTTCGCCACTTCAATCCTACTGCGGCGACAGAAATCCACGCAGATGCTAGTGGCGTTGGTCTGGGTGCCGTCTTGGTTCAACGCTATGATGACCATCAGCATGTGATTGCTTATGCAAGTCGCTCATTAAGCAAGCCTGAACGCAATTACACAGTGACAGAGCAAGAATGCCTCGCTGTAATCTTTGCTGTTCAGCGATTCCGCTCTTACTTGTACGGACGCCCATTCCTAGCCGTCACAGACCACCGCCGATCACTGTTCTGGCTCGTCAACCTTCGCGAACCCTTGTGGTCACCTTGCGCGCTGGCTTTGAGGTTGCAGGAATATGACTTCAGTGTGTCCTACAAGAGTGGCCGAAAGACATGCTGACGCAGACTGCCTCTCCCGTATGCCGCTTACCACGACGGACTGCGACGCAGACGATTTTGATCATCTCATTGCCTCTGTGACACCCGATTTTCCTGATATCGATGCCTTAAAGCAGAACCACGGACAGACACCAAATTGGAGCCACTCTTCACTTCAGCCTGTTCTACTGCAACAAGCCGCTACTGCGTACGTGATGGGCTCCTGTACAAAAGGAACTACTCAAGCACGGGGGCACGCTTCCTTCTAGTGGTGCCGAGCGTCTCCGGCCAGCAATCCTTCAGGCTATGCACGATCACCTACCTCCGGTCACCTAGGCACTGTGCGCACCCTTTATCGCATTCAAGAACGTTTTTTACTGGCCCCGGATGCGACATTCGGTTGAGTTGTATTTCGCCAGCTGCATGCAGTGCAGCGTCAGAAACGCCCAACCACTGCCCCATCTGGTCTCCTCAACCTGTGCCGCCTCCCAGCTTGCCCTTTCAGCAAGTTGGAGTTGATCCCCTTGGTTTGACAGGGTGGTGGCCACGACGCTTTCTTCCTCCGACGCCGTTGACCTCATCATCGCAGAGTTCTACGCCACGTTTGACAATCTCCATAATACTCATTCGCGTGGGGATAAACCTCACCAGTGCTCTAATATCGCCTGGTGGGCACCTGAGCTCACTCTGAGCGTTAGAGAATCCGTGCTTTACGCCGGCGTTACCAGAGAACCTCAGACCCACTACTTCGCCAGACATTCAAGGATCAGTATTACGACGCTCATGCCGCCTATAAAATCCATATTGACCGCGCTAAAAGTTCTGCCTCGAAATCGCTTTGTTCTGACCTTTCCAGATGCAATCATTTTTGGTCTTCCATTCCGAATTTCTTTTGACAAACTTAACGTCTCAAATCAACACCCTTCTCTCCCCCTTCCCGACGGCGGTTTTACGTCGAGCGTGCTCGATTCCGCCAAGCTTCTGTTAACGCAACGAATCTCCCTGGACTCCCCTGAACAGATGACCTCTATCATGCACGCCTTAGAATTATCACCGACACTCCTTATCACTCTCCTGTCAATGATCTACCGTTCACTGCCGGCGAAATCGAACACGCTCTTAATTCCGGAAATCTACATGCTTCACGTGGCCTCGATGGTGTCACTTTGCCCATGCTAAAAACTTTATTCAAATATCATTCGGCCTTTTTTTGTTTTCTTGTTCATCAGTGTCTCAATTTATCCTACTTCCCCTCTCATTGGCGCGAAGCACGTATTGTTTTTATCGCGAAACCCAACCGCCCTCCCGACTCTCCATCGTCTTATCGACCCATCGTAATGAATTCATTATTCGGCAAAATTTTAGAACGTTTAATAAATTCCCGCCTTCACTTTTTCGTACATTCCTCCAACCTGCTTCACAAAAATCAGTTTGGATTCACGCATGGGAAAAGTGCGCAAATCGCAAGACTCTCGACTCGTTTAAAGACAAGAAACTTCACGCGTAACTCATCTCCCTGGATTTCAAAGCAGCTTTTGATAGCGTTTGGCATCCAACTGTTTTGCATTTTCTCCGTTCCCATAACTGCCCCAACACCTCTACCACCTTCTACGTTCATTCTTCCAAAACCGTAAAATCACGTTTCGTTCACAGGCTGGTGAGGTATCTGCTACTCCCACATTGGGCAGCCTCCAAGGTTCCCCTATCAGTCCGCTATTATGGAATATTGTTATATACGGCCTGCTTGAAATCCCTTTTCCAGAAGATGCCTTCGCACAAGCATACGCAGATGACACGGTGCTAGTGATTTCCGCCGCCAGTAGATTAGAAATTGAAGCCAAAGCTTCTCAATCTCTAAGTCTCTTTTCTGCTTGGGCGTCTCGGTGTAAATTTATCAGCACCGACAATTTTTTTTCTCTATTTTCCTAATATTCATACACCTTCATCATCGCGCACCCGTCAACCCATTTTTCGTGTCAACGGAACCTCCCTGCAATCAAAAACTACTATTAGGATTCTGGGCGTTATTTTCAATACGAATCTCACGTTTAACGAACACTTAAATTACCTCCGTACGAAATCCGATCTTCTCCCCACCCGTCTCCTCTTATTCATCCGCATGCATCATACTCCGTCTTCTTCTGTTCTCCGTTTGCTTTACAATCAGGTGCTTCTTGCATCTGTCACTTATGCCTCCCCGGGGTGGTGGCCGACCTTCCCGACTTCGCAGTTTAAACTTAGGCCTCATTCACACAGCCGTCAAACGCTTCGTCACGTCACCGTCACGTCTAAAAAACGCACAGCAGGCGCGACGGAGCAGTGTACGAATAGGCGACTTTCGCAATGCCGAGCGGTTTTCTGCTGCTGTTCTTGATTTGCAAGCGGAGACCGCAACAAGGGCGCAAAGCTCGGCGACGAACAAGTACGTGGGGGCGAAAAGTGTGCAGGAATCACAAGTTCGGCCATCGGCGTGGTCCATGTCGCACATTTGAGCACCACCGAAACGCACAGCTGAGTTTTCGACGTGCCGCACGTGGAACCAATGCTGGCACGCATGTAAACAAACCAGCCGCCGCTGCTGTTGCCAGCTTCAGCTTTGTAATATGGCTGTATTTAGCGTCGGCTTCTTAATTTCTGATTTGTCGATATTTGAGGGGCGGGGATCCGTCACCGTGCTGGCGACGGAAACGTAGAGCACCGCTCTGCGACGCCGGCGAGCCGTTTTTGAGGGGGCAAACGACTCGGAAACCCTCTCCCCTGACGAAAACGGATGCCGTGACGGTGACGTGACGGAGCGTTCGACGGCTGTGTGAATGAGGCCTTAAATTAAACTCTATCCAGCGCACTCTCCTATTAACTATGACTGGCGCGTTTCGCACCACCCGCACTTCCTCCCTTCAGATTCTCGCACATGCTCTCCCCCTACCTATTGAACTGGATCGATTAAATTCTCAGTTTTCCCTTTTTAGTCTTAAGATCCTTACCTTCTATGGGCCTTTAACGTACGACCCCCGTGACACCCAGTATCCTCTTAACCCTTGGCTCATTAACCCGTCTTAAATTTCGCATTCCTTTTCAACTTCTCGAACTCCATCAAGTCCGTCGAGTAACATCCATGCCTGTATAACATCTGTATGCAGATAGCTCCTACACCTCTTTCTCCGCTGGTTCTGCCTTCGTCTTGTTTCACCCTCATGGCCGCATCGTTAAAGTGGGTCGATACAGGATCTTTGGGGCAACTAGCGCTTACGCTGCTAAAGTCATCGCGTTATTAGAGGCCCTCACATACGCCTGCACTTTACCTCATCCTACCCCGCTTCATATATATTCCGATTGCCTCTCGCTTCTTCATGCCATATCCGCTTTGACCACCACGAACACTTATGTACGCGAAATTAAACAGCTCCTCCTTTCTCTACTATCATTCCGTCCCGTCTTATTATTATACGTGCCCACCCATCGAGGTGTTCGCGGCAATGAGCTTGCTGACAGCATCGCCGGTTCGGCCGCATCACGTGGAATTTCCAGGTTCATTCTCACGTCACAGGCCTCAATTAAATCTTGGATGCGTTCGTCCTCATACGTCCAGTGGAATGTGGCCTGGTCGCGCGATAGCGCAGACACGGCATTTTACCACTGGGTTCCCAATGTCTTAAAGATACCCACCTTCTTCCCGCCCCGTAAACCTCTTGCTCAACTTCTCACCTGTCACGCCCGACTACCCTTATATTTTTTACGCTTTCATCTCTCTAATCATAGTAATTGTGCTTGCGGTGATTCCTATATCGACCTACTTCATTACTTTAATCATTGCTCTTTAGCTTGCGAGATTGCTGCCTCACTTAAGGATGACCGTGACTTCTCTCTCACTCCTACACACTACCCTTCACTTCTCCTTAGCCAACGGAAGAGGGCACTGTTAATTCGCCTTTATCGCCTCATTTCTTCTTTCGCATTCCCAGCTTCTTCTTGATTATTTTAAATTTATACTGCATGCATCTCTTCTAACACTCACATAATTGTTTTGTTGTCTCTTTCATCTCTATATCCAGCTTTCGTTGTTTAGTGTCCTTGGTTACGCTGACCAAGGTAGGTCATTGCTCCGGGGATACTATTCGCGGAATGTCTGAATTCCATCTTCATATCTGTCATCATCATCATCGTCATTTTTATCGCTCCCCGGACCACGCCTTTTGGTTTCCTCATTGTTTTCTAAGGCACATCATATTGTTTTTTGTTTCTTATTAGATTTACCTCCCGCCTATTCTTTAGTTATTCCCCAGCTTCAAGCCATTTTCCAGTACATCACCAACTATTCCTGGACTTTTTGGGTCAACTGCAAACCTGTCCGCACCTGCGTAGCCTTTGTTCTCGGTGGCCTGCCTTGCCGCCTTGTACACCTTTCTTGTTTAACCTAAAGACCTCCTCTTTTCCCTCTTTGCATCAAGTGTTTTTGTCAACTATGTCTTAATAAACGCAGTGGAGACGCATCCCACCATGCCGATGCTGACCTTTGGGTCTATCGAACTTTCCGTTGGTCACGATATCATTTTGGCATTTGGTGCCGCCTATCTCGCAGTTAATGTTTTTAATTGGCTTTTTCTCAAAACTTTTTTTGGTTGATACCCCTTTTCATCTATGTTTAATTGATTTAAACCTGCGACACCTTTGGTGGTGCGGGTTTCCCTCACTTTTATTTAGGTTGCTTTCACTTCATGAGGGGCCTAAAAAATAGCCGTCACTGCGCGTTGCATAGTGCAGCTTGCAACACCGACACCGCGTTCCACCGTGTTGTAGTGCCGACAAAGCGTTCCAGCAGACCCGCTCCGTGAATGCGTCTCTCTGTCTTTCTCTCGCTCTCATTTTCTTTAGGTCTCTCCATAGCGTCTCTTCATCTTCACAACCACAATCTCTCTCTCTCTCTCTCTCACCCGAGCAAAGCACGCAAAACTTCTTCTTCACCTCGTAGAGCACGAGCGTGCGAACGCGGCGCCGGCTGTGGACGAAGACACTCGAACGACATCATATGGTTCGCATTAATGCATGTTCTGCAAGCTTCGCATATAACTACTAATAATTCCATGCAATAAAGAGAAAAAAAGTGCTATGACGCTCGCCTTGGAAGCGTGGGTACGCGGATTCGAATCCAGCATCGGAAAAAAAAGTTTATTTTATATCTTGGCAGTTTCTTGATACGAACCGCAAATTATGGCAGGCTTAAACAGCTTCGCTGTTAATAAACTTTCTTGTCGAGGTGGGATTCGAGCCCGCTTACACTGTAAAAAATTTCCGTAATTTTACAGCAAAAACCTACGTAAAATTTACGTAGACCATTCTGTTTTATGAAAAACGGCGGGTTTCTACGTAAAAAAGACGGACGTGAGCTCCGTTTATGAAAAACGGCGGGATTCTACGTAAAAAAGACGGACGTGAGCTCCGTTTCTGAAATACGGAGAGCCGTCCGTAATTTCATGAGGAGGGCAACTGAACATGTTACTAGTGAAAAATGAACACACAAAGAATATAACGAAAAGACACTGTCTACTCTCACTGCCAGTTACATATATCACCATAGATAACGCTGTTTGAACATTATTCGCGTGCGAGCATAGTAAACACACAAAAAGAAGCAGGTAGGGTTTGAGCGGTGGCGCTGCTTACCACCCCTTCATCGCGCCTACACGCTGGGTTGGATTCCTCCAGCACAAACAACTGTACGAGTACTCGCTAATGGCGGACGGTGGAGGTGGTGTTCCTGTCGCATTTGTGATTTCACACTAAATAGGAAGGAATCGGCGCTGGATTGTTACACAAGTAAGTGATTTAAGTGTCCTTTTTTCGTTGTTGGTGCACGTCGCGCGTGCGAAATGCTCCGCGATGGCCGGTGATGGGCTCAATTGTGTTGTGTGAGCACGCTCTTTAGCGAGATTCCTTGGCCATGAGGATTGACAAAGCGACATTGCGAGTCTGTGATAAAGGGGTGTTTCATTTGTTGTGTTGAATGCATACTCACTACAACTGAGACGTGTAGGCAATATTAGCGGCGTTGACGCCTCTAGTAGCTCCTTTGTCGTCTAATGTGGCCGCTGGTTTACGGACGTTAGCATTCCAGTTAGTACTGTGTTGTGCGGTGTGCTCGACGTTCCAAAATTAAGTGAAGGCGTTGTACCCGTTAGTATCTCTCTCGACGCGGTGCAACGTTATGTTACCAATATTCGGTGACGCATTGCATCACAGTGAAATTTTTAGCCATTATTATAAGCTTCGGACGCAGTGCCTTGGCTGGGCGTGCATAATCGCAGTGTTCACGACCGTGATTGGAAGATTGCTCATGTATGAAGACCTCATTGAGCATGTTCGATGTGCATGCCCCTTCATTACAATCAAATGACGGTGGAGCGTGCTTACTGCCATAACCTTGTGCCACCTGCAGTGGTAGGGAACACGGGTGTCACACGGTGCCCTTTCGTTTGTAGTAGAGCCCGAGCAATCGTGCACGATCGCAATTGAAAGTTGTCCGCGTGATACCCGTTAAGAGTCATTGCAAAGGAAACGGATTATTTTCTACCTGGCAATCTGTATTCGCGTTGTTTTTTTTTTTTTTTTTTGACAGCTACCAGGCTGACGATTAACGTTCCGACGCAGTACGTCAGCATATCACGTATTCTGGGAGGGAGGATTGCCGCTTAAGTTCTGCCCATATGCGGCCGTAATTGTAAAACAAATGCATGCGAAAAGTAATTTTTAACTTAACCTTGACATAGAATAGTGGTGGCCAAACGTGCATTACGGACATTCCAAAGTTATATATATATTCCTAACAAGTGTAAAAACAAACCAAACTATATGTCAACACTGATGTTGAAGGGAGGTTCACACTTACTGTCTCGAGTTGCATAGACTAATTTTCAGCTTACACGCATCATTGCAATAATTCTAAAATGCGTGCATGTGTTGTAAGTTATGCAGGGCAAAATTTTTGTCAGCTCATTTTTCTAATAGAAAGTGCTTCATAAAGTTTTTTTTGCAAAAAGTTAAACGAGGCCATTAGCTCTTTATAAAATACTGTGAGCTATCTCACAGCAATAACAGTAACTCAGTGACGAGCTTATATGCAATAGTGTAATTGCATATAAAAATGTTTGTGCTTTGCTTTGGATGACCGGTCAGAAAGTAACTGATATCAGTATTTCATTTGCAGCTGTTGCACCAGTGAAGGATGTCTGTGTGCCGCCTTGCATTCAGTTTCTCAGTCATGGGGGCCTGCTTGCAACACCAGTGGCAAAGCAGTCTTGCATTGTGCTATTTGTTCTGGTAAGCTGTGCCATTCTATCGTATATCAGTCATGCATATGCAGTCCTAATGGACATTGACTGCAAATGTTGGTTGAATGACAATGCCTATACAAGTATAATAATTGTTGCAGATGCATCCAAAAGATAAATGATGTTTTGTTCTTCCTGGGGCAACCAATTGGTTCAGCATGAGGACGTCGACTTGAAAGTGGGATTGTTTCATACTTGTCTAGGTTGCACATGAGTTGTGTTCAAAAAACA
The DNA here is from genome assembly GCF_013339745.2 of Dermacentor silvarum. Classification (NCBI taxonomy): domain Eukaryota; kingdom Metazoa; phylum Arthropoda; class Arachnida; order Ixodida; family Ixodidae; genus Dermacentor; species Dermacentor silvarum. Next base: position 1,580,480 of record NC_051156.1, read on the forward strand.
CTAATAGCACCAGATTTCGGGATATGAGGCAACAGATAAAACATGCACCAATAAAAATTCTTCGTTTAGTTTGCCTCTATGAGTATGCAAAAACACCTGCATACTGACCTCTAACACTGTCATGCATGGGCTTCATGGTAACTAAGTGTAGCCACAGTTAAGCTCACTGTTAGCCACTGCTCAGCTTACTATAATAGGTGAAGATGCCTCGACGGATTTGCGTGTGACATTGGAAGGTATCATAACAAGGTAAAATATAGCTTCAGCACACAGCTGTGTCACGTGGTCAGATGGCCAAAATATATGAATATTTTGAAGGGAATGAACAGCACTACTGCCAGAATGAAGTGAAGGTGAAGGGCACAGCAACACATTCCCTTTAACCTGTCTATGGCACCATTCAGTTCCTTCCTATACATGCACCAACCAGCCCAGTTCAGAACGCTCTAGCAGTTCATCTGAAATACCTTAATTTGTCTAGAAGATTAAGTGTATACACACTAGCATATGTGGGGGCTATTCTGCGAGTTTTGTATGTTTTGAACATGTGCCATGAGGATTCTTCATTGCTCAAAACTTGATATACAACTGCACAAAGCAGCATCAATAGCTACGTTGCTTCCCCATCTTGTGTTGAGGGTCTGTGCGTGTTTCCTAAGATAGTCCTTGTGTCGTCGTCCTGTTTGTCCAACATAATTGCTGCTGCAGGGCAGTAGGATGTTGTAAACAGCACCAACTGCACTTCCTATGATCTCCAGCACATACTTCTTGATGCAAACTTCTTGTCTTGACCTGGTCCGGTTGACATTTTCGTACCTGACCAGTTTGTTGGCCCTGAAAATAAAAAGGTAGTTCCAACTCTCCCTAGCAATTTGTTTGAATTGACAGCTTCCTTTGTGTACCTATTGTATAGCAGTGATAGGCCTTGGCTTCCTTGAAGTACTCCGACTGAAGACTTCACCTATGTTCAGCTCCGTTAAATGCTTCTTGGCAACGCATGGCGAAAGGCAGTGCGAACACACTGTTAAAAGCAACCATACTTGGGTCTTGAAGCTCCCCTCCACTTCGTGGTAGTGCCCTTGTGTTCCTGTAGCAACAACACGCTTCAGTGTTCAAGTGCGCTAATAGGAAAGGCCAAGACACTTTTGAGTGTGGGGCATAGATCCAGCACAATGCTCACCACAGAAAACCTTCAAGCCAGATATTGGAGCTTGCCTTCCAGCAGTTTTACTTCCATGAGCACACCTGGCACTGTGGAGGAGACATTAAAAATGACTGAACTCCTTGAGTAGCCTTGCTTGGCAGCTTCTCACAGACAAAAACACTGTCAGGTAACCATAAAACACTAGCTATTGTGGGCACCAGTGTAGTAAAGTTATTTTGCTTCATTGGCAACTTTCTCCTCTATATTAGGTGAAGTAAGGCTACTAAATGGGTAGAGTGATTTTCTTCCTGTCTTCTCTGCAGTGCTAGATGAGTTCACGTACGGGGAAAAACTACCACTAGACAGTGATCTTCCATTTCTGGACCGCAGGGTTTTCTTTGGTTAGTGTTATGTATGCTGGAGCTATGCCCCATGTTTGGAGGAGGGTATTCTGCCTTCCGCATCGGCACACTCTTTCGCTGTGAAGTTCATCACAGGAACACCAAAAGGCGTCCTCAAGAAATCGAGGCATCACCAAGTGGAGGAGAGCTTCTGAACCCATGTCTAACATTTCCTTAAAGTGTGGTGGCCACTGTTATATCATATTCACAAGGTCAGTCATAGTGTCAAAGAGACTGTTGGGAAAGCTGGAACTTTTCTTTTATTTTTCACGTCGAGCAATCGGGGTACATTGTGCGAAAAGGGTGACTCGGACCGAGCCTTGACGCAAAGTGTAGCAAAAGGCAGAACAGCAGTTCATCAACTGTGCGGTTGTTGTTTACATTATCCCGCTATCTAGCAGCTGCAACTACGCAGGACAACAAGCCTAGTATATATATGTTTGTCTGTAAACAAAATTCTTTGCCTGCATTCATGTTGTCTAGCCTTCTCCCGTCTTTTCGTGCTGTCCCCAAGTAATCGCATAGGTACACTCTTACATAACTTGCAATTATAAGATTCATGCTTGGGAATATAATCGGAAACTGTGCCATATGGATGACATAATTCATTACACGTGGTGTTAAAGTGGCTGTGCAGTCTGGGTAGGGGCTTCAAATCTGCTTGTTATAGCAATTCATAAGTTGCTTCCAAAACTTGAGATACAAAGATTCAAGCTATGTCTGTGAAAACAGTGCATCATGTTACAAGGAACTGTTAGAACACTCATGGGAAATAGCTCGGTATTGCGAGAGGTTGTAGAAACTTGCTTCAACTTGCTTTCTACAGCATTTTATAAAGATGCTTTTTTAACTCCCGCATCTGTCGTGTTGTCTCATCACAAAACTGTAAACAAATATGAGTATTATGCCTTGAGTTTCAGTAAAGATTACATGAATATGATTAATCCTTTCCGACGCTATGCACACAATTCAATACACCAAGATAGTGCATTAATAGCAATGGCATTGATTAAAGTAAGGATATTTAAAATGTGTCCCGTACATCTTCAAACTCTTCTAATTGAAATAGTGCTGCATGTTTGAATTACACAGGCAAATTGTTTTAGTAAAGGAAGTATGAAGGTAGATGGTTGGGTACTTTGCTTGGTGTATGTAATTGTATGTATGTCACTTCTTTCATCGTTTTTCACAGTGTGTTGCACCAGTCATAATTTTCGAATGGCTGGATAGGTGCTATTCAAGCCTGGTAGACATCAAATAGTTGATGTTTGCAAATCTGATGTACTTGCACTGAGTTTTTGCATGGAGTGCACATTCCATAAACTTGACAAACTCACTAAAGAACTGAAAACTCCTAATCTATTGTACTTCTGTAAGCATTTTATGAATATGAAGATGTAAGAAATGCGGTGAAGCTAAGTTTTCAATCACCACAACTAATTGGCATGTGAAAGGGTTAAGGAAAGAGGCTCCTTGAAACAATTTCTCGAAACATCGTAACATACCACCTGAGGGTCTCCAACCTTAACCTCTTACTACTGTTTTGCAAATCACAATATTGACTGAATGCAATATTTTTCTGACCAGTCTTTCATGTAATGTAAAGAAAGTTAACACGCCTAGTCTTACATGAAGATAAATTCGAAATCATTTATTTATAGCACTCACTTAGCAGCAGTTCTGAAGTTTTCTTTATCAGTATAGTACTTGTGATTCACCTTTGTATTGCTGAGTACAGGTAGAGATATGGTTAGTTGTTTACTAGAAAGGATCCCGAATTTTCCACCTTCTGATTGTAGCTTAGACTGTCACTTGTACTTCACAAGGAGTGGACTGTGGTAGCTAGGAAATGTAGTTTTCCTGAGAATTTCCATGCATGCAATTTTGATTCTGTCTGCTAGCATGTTTGTATTACAGCATGAATTTCATAGATTAGAGGCTCCATGAAGGTACATTCTGTCGTTGAATGTCTATGAGATGGTTAAGCAGGTTGACTGTATCTAGTTACAACTCCTCATGTCCTGTGGCAGTTACGTTTGTGTGGTTTGGTGCTGTCAGTGTAAGCTTAACATTTCTTTCCTTCTCCCAGGAAGGACACAAGCATTGAGGAGCCATTTGACCTGCCACTACACTGATACGGTATTTGGTAGGTTCTATTACAGGTTTTCTTTCGTGTAGTAGTACCTGCTATAATTCTGTATAACGTGTTCAGACCTTTAGTCAGCAGGCTGTTTGACAACAGGTGTTTACAAATGAATAACTAACAAGATTTTCAAGGTCATTAGTGATGCAATCGTTGCACACTGCTGCATTTTTCTGCAAATTAATTGATGAGCCATCCAGCAAGTGCTGCTCTCCTGCCTTAATGCACAAACCTTCAAATACTGTTAACCCTATATCACAAGTGTACAGCAAATGGAGATGAATGTTCACAGCGACAAGTTCATAATGTTTACTTACATGCAAAAGGGAGTCAAATGTCAGGTACACATTTGAAGTTTTCCAAAACAAGTTCATCATCATAGTGCATAAATGAACAAGTAACTTAGCGCAATAAAAATACACAGGCACAAGAAAGGGAGACAAAGACAAGCGCTTGGTGACTCAGAAGTGTGTGACATATATGTTCCAACCAATTATTATTTTCTAAATTTTCTTCTACCGATCCAGGATTCCTGTGACTACTTGCCTTAGGTTACATACTCTGTTGCCTTCTTGCCCTAGAAAACATAACTAGTGCCTTGCAGCCCTTTAAACTGGCAACATCTTCACCACCGACAGTAGAGCATGTTCAGATAAATTCAACTAGACATGCCTGGTGACCACTTAATTTTGGTGAACAAATTTTATTTTGTGCCCGAGCCTGACGACAATGAAATCAATGATATCTTCTATTTTGTTGTAGCGCAAGCTGAACGACAAGGACAACAGAAAGGCAAATTTGACGCACAGCCAGCGTTAACGTTCAACAACAGATTTGTTTCCAGTTCTCATCACTATATATACCCTGAAAACGTCATACAACACGTGTAAAAGCTCGGTAAACATGAACTAAAAAAAAACGGGAACCACACGCATGCAGTTTTTTAGCCACATAGATTGACAGACATGTAGACGTTTAATGCGAACAAAGATCGCATCATCTTCCACCTGCTTCTACTCATGATAACTGTTTTTTTTAATCTAGGTTTGCGCTTGCATCTTTGGCAATGAAGGGCAAGAAAACCATCAGCAGCCAGGTATTTACTTTGTTATTGTGTTCTCGTAGCCTGTCATTTACACATCTACCAGTTTGACCAATGTAGGACCGTCCACACTCAAAGGAATGTCGTATAAAACACACGTGATGCAATCAATGAATTTGTTTTTATGTTCATTTTCGCATGCAGTATCCGCAATTCTTTCTGGCTTTGTCTTCCTACACAGGCTCCCCAATTTATTAGGAGCTGAAAAAACTATGTTGATATCAGACCTTCCAGCAATCTTTATTCTGTGGGAGAAACTATGTATGTAGGGGATGACAGCAACCTTTCTTTATGTCGGTGTTTGTACCATTCACCTTGCTCGGAACCTTTTTTCACTTGGCTCGGGTAACCAGCGCCGCTTAAACGTGAGACTTGCCATCTGAAGCTATTGTGCATTAGGTGCCGGCATGGCTTCTTGAGCGCTTCACTGAAACACACCTTCATGATTCCCCCTCTTCAAGTTTTGTATGCACGGAATGAAATGGTAAAAGTGGCTTACTTGCCCTAGGTTCTTAACCCCAGCAGGTTTTGTTATCGGTGAGCACAAAATTAATGTGAAGGAATCCAAACTTCCCGTCACATGGCTATCCTGCACCTAATGCACGATTGCTTCGAACGGCAAGTCTCACGTTTAAGCGGCTTTGTTTACCCGAGCCACGTGCTCATGTCAGTCGCAGCAGGACTGCTTAAAAAGGCACAGCAAAAAGGTTCTGAGCAGGTATATGGTACAAGTACCGATATAAAGAAAAAGATTGCTGCCATACATAGTTTCTCCCACAGATTAAAGATTGCTGGAAGGAGTGACATCAATGTTGTTTTTTCGACGCCTACTAAATTAATGAGCCTGTGTGGGAAGTCAAGGCCAGAAAGAATTTTGGATACTGCATGCGAGAAGGAACATAAAAGCAAATTCATTGATTATATCGCGTGTGTTGTATACCGCATTCCTCTTGGGTGTGGGGGGTCCTACATTGGCCAAACTGTTAGATGTTTAAATGACAGGCTATGAGAACACAATAACAAATTAAATACCCTGGCTGCTGACGGTTTTCTTGCCCTTCATTGCCAAAGATAAGTGCAAACCTAGATTCAAAAAAGCAGTCATCATGAATAGAAGCAGGTGCAAGATAATGCGCTGAACTATAGACACTAGAAACATATCAACATTTGGTGACGCATGCATCAGTAAGCCTTCAATTTCATTATCCTCGAAAGAGCTTGATTATCTTTGTTCGCGTTAAACGTGTACATGTGTCAATCTGTGTGGCTAAAAAAACTGCATGCGTGTGGTTCCTGGTTTTCTTTAGTTCATGTTTACCGTGCCTTCACACGTGTTGTATGACGTTTTGAGGGTATATATAGTGACGAGAACAGGAAATAAATCTGATGTTGGAAGTTAACACTGTGTGCATGTCAAATGTGCCTTTCTGTTGTACCTGTTGTTCAGCCTTGCGCTGCAAAACAGGTACAAAAAGATGCCATACAAACAAGCCCCTATAGCTACCCTCATTGTTAGTTTCGCAAGAAAAAGAATTGTCTTTGAAAATAAAATATAGAAGCACCTGTTCAGTTGGAAGCATTTTTTTCTGGATTCTGCCAAATCCGTATTTTGATTAATCCCAAAGAAAAAGTGTTGTGGCTATGGCTCTAAGAATATTTTGGCACAGACTGCAGGCAAATAGCATGAATTCCAACTAATTACCACGGAGTATCCCTGCTACGATATAAAGTAAAACTTTGAAAACACATCATTGCACATGTTTTAAGTTCAGTGTGTTTTTCTCTGCATCTATTAACAGCACGGAATTTGGCCATCCTGTTGCCATTGAAGTCGCAGACATTTGGGCAAATAGCTCTGTCCTCGTTGACTCTCAAAATCCACGAGAAGCGCTCATATTTGGACATTGCTTTAGTTTGAGCTTTACTTTAAAATTTCTTTAGGAGAGGCGGAATTCCCAAATTAAGCACGTCACCCAAGTAATGCTGTCTGGAACGACATGTTGCATTATTTGTTTGGTTCTGGGGTTGCCAGTCAAGGAATGGACAGAATAAACGGTACTGCCTGTAGCTGCCACATATGGGGTCCATGTGTACTTGTTGCAGGTTCATTTACGTCGCGAAAGTGCTACAGGCTACTTCGAAAAGCACAGATTGACAAAACGGCAAATTTTGGGGGGAACACAGCGACTTATGTGGATTGACCTTGGGTGGTGTGTCTATAATTATAACTTTTTAAGGGGGTGGAGATAGTATGTTGACGCACTGCCGACCATAACTTTCAATTGTCATTGCTTAAGTAAAAAGTATATTGCACATTGATACTTTCATGACAAAAACCAACCAAATCTGAAAGAGGCTGAAAGGCACACATGTTGTATTGCAAGGCATGCTTTCTTCATATTGTTGCCAATTTATAAGCTGGTCATCTGGACAGTACCTCTGGCTTGGTTGTTTTGCATCGGAATTGTACAACATGAGTGGTTTGAGCTCGTTTTAAGAGTGCTTCATTGTTTTGGGAAAACAGTGGAATCTGCAAGGTTTTCTATTAGAGCAGTGAAAGTTGAAAGCCATGGTCCGCAGTATGGTGGGGGTCGTGGTAGCTCTACCTACATGCAGAAAATGTAATCTCTGACTGTCAATGTGCACATGAGAGTTTTGCCTGTTCCAAGTGATCCATCAAATAACTTGGGTAGATTTCGTCTGAAGTTTTTCATGTTATAAGGCTAAGAACATATACCAACAAGGCAGAGTATGACATTTTTTAGAGCACTGGTGGTTACATTTGTGACTTGGAAATCATTTATTGTTGATGTATCTGACTAAAAACGGTGATGATGGTGGTACAGTAAACCTTGTTACAAGAGGCACCCAAGGGACTCGGGAAACGTGTCTCTTGTTACCAAGGTCTCTTGTAACCAAAATTCTAAAAACACTGAGGAGTCGGACTAGACCACTTTATTATACATGAGCACCAAAGTGTGTTTAAACTCATCTTTGATGCGAACAGAGCTGTCTCATGGAAACATGTCTATGGCTCCGGAGTTTGATTACCGGCATACAAAGCGACCAGCACCGTATACGCTGTGACAGAAATCCAACTCAATGGTACTCTGTCACAAAGTCGGTGTTTGAGCGCGACGATTATAGAAGCATAATGGCAGAAAATTCAGTGAAATTGGTAGTCTCAACCATGTGAGGAATGACAGCCGGCTGCGGAACGAAACAAAATAGAGCCAAGGGAGTGAAAATTGCAGCGCATACCGGTTAGTACGACATTAGCCGCATTACGTGAGCGTGTCTGGGTTGTGTCTCTTATAAATAGTGAAGAATTTGCTCTAGGGACATAAAAAAAGTTGTCCTTAGTAACCGAGTGTCTCTTGTAACCATGTCTCTTGTATGCAATGTTGTTAACATGGCGAACATAGGAAAACCAACCAAACCATTTTGAAATGTCTCTCATAACCGTAACCGAGTGTCTCTTGTAACGAGATTTTACTACTAATAAAGAGTCTTAATTGATTGTTTTTTTTTTCCTTTTCAGGCAAAGGCAGGAGGCATCTGCAAGCAACCAGTCATTTCGATTCTCAACCAATCCTTCTCGTCAGCCCATTTCTGGTGTCTTATCTTGCAAGTTTTTTTCAGTAAAGCACAATAAACACGCAGTTTCGTTCAGATTCAGGTGGCTTGTTGCTTTTTGGGCACGAATTTGTATGTATGCTTTGTACACGTCATGTACAGAACTCAAATGCAACATGGCAACACTGACACGAAGATGAAGCGGTGTAGAAGACAGTTACACAAGGAGGAAACGTGCACACACAGCATTTTCAGTGTGGTGTATGTCCACTTATGTGCATTGATTTCTGCCCCATTTCAAGCTATATCTGATGTGAGTTAGCCATGTTGTAATGTACAACTTGGTATAACTTATTTCAATGAAACAAACAATTTTCTCATTTGCTGGAGATATACACCCGCATCATCATTTACAAAACAAATTTTGCACCTGCCACCTGTTGATACGAAGCACGATAAAGCTGAACAAGTTCATACGGATTCATGGTACAGGCACGCAAGCATAGAAGACATGGACACAAGAACAAAAAAAAGGTGTTTCTGTCTTCCTTTCTGTTCTTTTTGTGTGTTTTATGTGCATACCTTTCCTCACTACGGTCTGTCCGTTTTTAATTAGGAAAGTACGGTGCTCAATTTACAGAATTTCCGTTCTACGGAGCTCACCGTTTTGTATTTGGAAAATACAGACAATTCCGTGATCACAACTACGGAAATAACCATTTTCCATTCGACGGAAATCACCGTTTTCCATTCGACGGAACTCTCCGTTTTCCATTCGACGGAAATCACCGTTTTCCATTTGACGGAACTCTCCGTTTTCCATTCAACGGAAAAAATTTTTACAGACCATCCGTTTGACGGAAACGCTGTTTTTCATTTACGGAAAAGTGTCCGGCAACGTTTTACCTTCAACTTTCACCGTAAACTGAAGAAATTTTTTTACAGTGTACCCACGGTCCCAAGACGAGTGTCGTAACCAATAGGCTATATGGCCACCTTCTTTTTTCTTTATTGACTAGGCGAAACAGCCACGCTTGCACAACATGCATATATGAGAACCGTATGATTGCGTTCGAGCGTCGTCGTCATCGTCCACAGCTGGCGCGTTCGCACCGCCTCGTGCCAAAGCTCTCCGAGGTGAAGAAGAGGTTTTACGCGCTACGCTCGGGAGAGAGCTAAAGAAAATGAGAGCGAGATAGACAGACGCATTCACGAAGCGGGTCTGCTGGAACGCGTTTTCATCATTGCAACGCGGTTTCGGCATTGGAACGCGGTGTCGGTGTTGCAAGCTGCGCTATGCAACGTCCAGTGCCGGACGTAATTCCAAGAGAGAGAGAGAGAGAGAGAGACGCATTCTTGGAGCGGGTCTGCTGGAACACGTTGTCGGCATTGCAACGCGGTGGAACGCTCCGTCGGCATTGGAACGCGGTATCGGTGTTGCAAGCTGCGCTATACAACGCGCAGTGAGCCTACTGCAAGCACTACAGAGCTTGACCAAGTACGACTTTGGAGAACTTGCCGTGAGTACGTCTTGCGAGGCCAGGAAAGATCTCGTGACTGTGGTGTTGCGCATGCGCCAACATTCTATGTAAGCCATCAATATGTAAGCCATCAAGACGAAATCAATCGGCCAGCTTCGCTGTGTCTTGAGCTTTGTGCGGCCTAGTGCAAGCTTTCACTTTTTTTTCCCGGTCAGTATAAAGTATCACCTGGGGTGCTAGCAGGATGCGCCGAGTTTGGCGAAACTCGGGTACTTCAGGAGCTCTGGCGACCTCTGAAGATGAAAGATCAAATGGTAACAAGACAAAGTCTGTCCGTCGGCACGCCTCCAGTTTCATTGCCTTGTCTAGATTCACTCTGGGTGGCTATCAACCTTTGGGCGTTTCCATATGGGCGTTCGACAAACTGGGGCTCACGCGATCATACGGTCGGTGCATCGTCGTGCCTCTTTCACTTGTTTGTCGTTCCACCGAGTGCATTACAGGCACAAGCAAGTTATAAAATAAATGCATTTAGTACAATAATATTAGTCACTATAGTGTAGGCTATAAGCATTTTAAATTTTACAAGATGTTCACTGAATGTGTATTAGACTAATTTGTAGTTTAATACGTTTCGCGTTATACCACGAGGGGACGCTCGTCCTCCTCCTTTTTTTCTCTGGATTCGATTGGCGCGGCTCACTACGTTCTTGCGCTAGCACTTCCGAGCACCGATTGGTGTGCGCTTGGTTTTCTCACTGGGCTTTTAACAGAGCGCTCGTTGCTCTTTCTCTTTCCTCTGGATTGGATTGGTGCGGCTGGCTACGTGCTTGCGCTCCCATTTCCGAGCACAGATTGGTGTGAGCCTGGTTGTCACACTGGGATTTTAACTGATCGCTCGTTCCTCGCGCTAAAGAAAGGCTGCCAGTAGGGTGCAGCGCGCGCATCGAGGCACCCCAGCTGCCCCAGCTGCGAGATGAAGTGAGCGTCGGCTAGCGCCTAAGTGGTTTGCCGCGTGCTTACCGTGTAAGCACTTAGGAATGCCGGAAAGCACTTATACAAACCTATTGAAAAATCCATACGCCCCATAACTCCCATATCAAATAATCCCATATGAAACATATGATCCCATACAAAAACCCGTTTTTCCTATATGCCATATGATCTGATTGGATATAGGAGTTATGTGCCGGGAATACGAGGTTTTTTCAGTAGGGAAGGGTCAGAAAACTACGCTTTATTTTCTTTTACTTTGCGATGGACCTTTATAGTAGCAAGCGTCGAGCGACGGCTTCTAACAACCGCAGAAAAGAGTCTTTATACTGGGTAGCCCGAGCGATCCGTGGCTTCTAACAAATGCAAGAAAGGGTATTTGAAGCGCACGTGGCCCTTGACTGCCACCACATCTATCCTAATTGGGACTCCAGCATCGGTGCAGTTACGCTGTACCTATCGCTGACAAGGTGGCGCTTCATTTTTTGACAATAACTTTCTTTTTTTTGCGTGTGAACGCCCGTGATGGGGTCCACAACGTTCACGCTGTGGTTGACTATATCCCAACGCAGATTGAGGCATAGCCCCGTTAGCATCCACTAAATTTGGGATATATTTGTATGCTGCCAATTCGTCACTATGAAAAATGGTCCCCGGTTGAACATTGGCTGCAATAATAATAATAATAAAAGGCAGCGTCGCTGCCTTTCATTGGTCGACCTGTAAAGTCGCAGCACCCCTCTGGTCGCGCAGAACATGCCGAAGGCCCATGGGCCTCCATCTTTAACACTGCCGTAATTTTGGCGGCTCGGCGGAAAGTTGTCGCCCGACGTTAGGCGGCCTCGATTGTACTTTTGCCCGCCGCGAAGAATGTACTCGACAATTTGCGCTATCTAACCGGGGCCACCGAGTGGAGGTCGCGCCGGCAGCGCGTCCCTCGAGAACTTACGGGGGTAAGTTCTCGAGGGACAGTTGTCTGTCTCCGCAGACAACAGCCTTCGCTTAACTCGTCATACAGCCAGCGCACTGACGTTTTGGAAACGCAAAAATGACGCGAAACTCTGCGCCGGTCATGTAAGTTAACGGGTCCAGACGGTCATATTGACGCTTACTGCCGCTGGATGCGATGATACAGGCTGCTGCCGCCGCCATGTTCACGAGTTCAACTCGAGGGGGGTTTCGCGATGTACGAGTTTGTCACGAGTTCGCCTGTCAATCAAAACCATAGGTCACGCCCCGCGCGATGCATGTAACTGGTGCGCGCCCACCACGGTTGGGCCACGCCCAAATTAATTTTCAGCAACAGCGACGTGGTGCGGAACTGAAAGGCATTAACAGTCTTGATCGGCGAAATAAAACACGCACAACGCACTGTCATCGGTGATGCACTGAGCACCACCATGTAAAAAAAAGCCTCGACTTTCGCTGACTTATGCATATATCTTCTTGGGCTGTGATGGCCCCACAACACGGTTCATTACCTGCATTGTGGTGACGTAGGGCACAGCAAATAATTATCGGCAGGTCACTGTAGCTGCTTGCAAGGCGTGGATGCGCCACGGTGGACGACGATCCTGAGCAGTGCCTAGTGTTTTCCAACAACGTATCGCAGCTGTAATTTGAGGTGGCTGCTCTGTCATCAGTGATGTATCGGAGCCACAGTGTCGCAAACACGGTCAGCGGTCAGCGCAAAGACACCCAGTGCGATGGCATTTCTTCATCACAAGCACGGCACACTAAACAATTGCAACACCTTCCTGCGTTCGAAGTCTAATTTCCCAACTGCACAGAAGAGCCCTCACCCGCCAAAATGCGATTACTGCGCTGTCGTTACCATATCCATCTGCGATCGCTGTTAGCTCAGCAATAGAGGCAATCGCCAAGCACATTGGAGTGAACAACACAATCAAATTCTGCGTACATGCGCACGGAGGCACCTTCACTGGGCAAGCGGTGACAAGCGATGAATTGTGTCACTGGGCAGCACGCTCTTCTTCGAAATGAATCGCGGAGACTTCGCGCACGCAGATAAACTGGAGAATTTCCACTGTGCTGCGTCACTACGGACCCTACAATACCGCACAGCAATTTTGCAGCGACAGCCGTTGCCCCCGTCTCTATGACTGGAGTGTCGTTTCAGTTGGTAAAGCGGCGGCCTTTGTAGCCGCCTCAGTGAAAGCACCCGCAGTGAACAGCCATGCCACAGCGCTGCGTTGCCATTCCCCTAATAGACAGGGAATGGAGAGATCATTGTCATGACTGACTTTATTTGTCATTATCGCATCGATTTTATCGAGAATAGCACTGCAGCGCCCCTGGTGACTGCTCGTAGTATGAACTCCCCCGTGCGTGCCACCCTCTAGAATGTATCCTCTTGTAAGCTTTCGCCTCACTGCCGCCACTCGCGGCAAAAAAAGTGCAAAATTTATTAATTCACTCGATGCCCGTTTGTCATCGTAAATTTATGGCATTCAAAACGAAAACCCTTTGCATTTAGAAATAAAATGTTCGTTATCTTATTTGTTGTGTTTCAATGTATTCGATAGAGGGAAAGTGTAGGTGCAAGAATGCACCGCATGTGCCCTGTTCGCATTCGATTGAGGATATAAAGATAATACCTGAAAGATGAGGCACGCCCTTGACGCGCCCGAAAAAGGCATGACAAGCGGCTCACGGCAAGTGTGCAGATAGACAGCGGGGCAGTGACGGTATTGCTAAATTGCGATAATACGTTGATAACAATACGCGGCGCTGGCGCGTTTTGTTGCGCAGTCCTCTGTCCTTGAAGCGCGGAAGCACTGTGCCGCGCAGGGTGCGCTCATGTTGACATACGCGGCTTTATCTCGACATTTCTTTTTGCCTGCTGTTATTGCACGTTCCTTGCTATCTCCGTTCACTGACTGCCATCGAGCAAACTCGGGTAAAACTCGTGCGAACGAGAAACTCGGCACATCCTGCATAGCACCGCTGCTTGCTTATTCACGTAAATTCTCAGACAACCCACCTAGTGCTAGAAAACATATACAAGTATGCGAACACGAAAGTTGAGCCACACAACGGGTGGAAATAGCATTGAAAGTAAACGGTACGGAGAATATAAAATGTTCTGCATTTCTGTTTTGTTTTTCACATCCCACTTACAAATGCTGACAAATTTTGCAGCATCCGCGTACACTGAAAGCATTTATCCAAGAATAATGAACACTTGAAAGTCTCAGTTTAATTACTTGGGTTAATTGTGCGATAAAGTACGGCAAAATATTCAACTCGTTTGAAAATATAACGAAGAAAAATAATGGCAACCAGTATTGAGTTGCCCTATGCTTTAACATTCAAAAAGTTGTAAATGTCACGTTGTAAAGTGGTAGCATTTTTTTGCTACCACTTCATTTAGGTAATCTAACAACTTTATGAAAAATTATTTAATTTTCATTTTTCTTATAATATGATCACGCGCAGGCAATGCACAGTGGTACATCAGTGACCCCTGTCGAAAATCTACATATTTTTGTGCAGCAACAAAATATTCCAGATGACACTGGGAGACTGTGTTGCTCAGCTCTGCCCTTGACGATCAACTTTGGGCTGTACAGCGGGCCGGGGAAGCCGCCAGGACTCAAAAACTCCTGGCCGTCACCAAGGCGGGACCATTTGCCCGTCCCACAAACTCGCAGGGCCTTTCAATAAAGTTCTTTGACAAATGATGTGCAGAGTGCTGGACGAATTGCACAATTGTCCACTAACGCAACTAAAAGCTTTAGGTTAGGGCTCGGAAAGAACATCCGCGCTGAAGGCCTTACTCGCGCTAGGAAGGTTCCCGCGGTCTACGGGCCTTCGCCATAGACTTTAGGAACGCCGCCCGGACCCTACCACTCTATAGTGCACGCGGTTTGTTTGTGCTCGTCTCTCTTTCTTTCTCCCCCCCCCCCCGCCCACTGGATTTCTCATTTTATCCCCCTACTCCTTTCCCCCGAGTAGGGTAGCCAATCGGAACTACCTCCGGTTAACCTTCATGCCTTTCGACGCATATTTTCCTCTCTCTCTCTGTATTACCGAAGTTTTCTGTTTTTCTTCGTGTAATTCTTTTTTGTTACCACGATGTGCTTCTTGTGTAGCTCCTATTTGCGTTACGTTTACATTGTACAATGCATTCTCATCTGATTAGTATTCGTGTTTTTTTTTCATTTTTGTGTAGTTATCTGTATTAATATAGCCCCTCCCCTCTGTAATGCTTCACTGTAAGCCTTGATGGTACTATAAATAAAATAAAAATAAAAATAAAGGCCGACTCAGCGGCAACGACTTATGTATGACGGCGGAATGACGACTACCAATGACAACATCTGCATGACGGAGACAGCAGCCTAAAGATCGACTGAATGATTACGAAGGCTTCACAACGGCATGCCAGTAACGAATATCGACGAAGCTACAAATTCTTTATTTTATTTATTTAGAATGCTTCAAAGGCCCCAGTGCAGGGATTTTGCATGAACGTGGGCTATTACAAATTTGATAAGTGTTGCACAATTTCTCGCTCGTTGTCTTGAAGCCGCATTACTGGAGAGTTGCACAACGTTGGCGGGAAGGCCATTCCAATCTTGTGGTGTCTCGACAGAAAATGAAGAACGTTGCGCAGTGCTTCGAGCTGATGGCGGCTATACAGCTTTTTTGTGATGGACGATAGGACGATAGGCTCCTATCCTCCGTCCTATCTATAGGACGATAGGCTGGCTTTATGGGAGGAGTAAAAGGTGACGCATGATAACACTTGAAGAATAGGCAGAGACATGCTATCCATCGGCGCGATGAAAGACTCTCAAGCTTTGCACGAGATGTTAGTTCGCTGACACTAGAATGATATCTTATATAAAGAAAATGAATTGGGCTGATCGGTTTCGGACATATTCTATCGTTTTATTAGAGCGTACTAGATTGGTGAAGTGGGTCCACGAGGGCTCTGCGCTGAGGCATTATTTTATTGAAAATGCAGGTGGCGCCACCGTCGCTTTCTCCCAGCTTCGCGGGCCGGACGCTTGTCGCGTCGGAGACCCTACCGCAGCTGCCTGGAGCTTTGACAGGCAGGTACACGGTGGCGGTAACACTGAAATTATTCCCCACCGATCTAATGTAAATAAAATGCAAAAAGAGCGGCGGAAAGAACACAAACGACGCAACAACGACGGTGCGTCGAGCAGATGGCAACTACTGAGCCGGAGAGCTCGCCTCAGCCAATGAGCGCTGCCCAAACAGCCGGAGCCAACGTTTATTGGCTGGAGATTCGGAATAAGGCGATGGCAGCGCCGCCACACTTTCCGCGTTTATTGCTTCACCCTCGGCGCTTGCTAAGGCGTCTGCTGGACCCACTCCGCCATTCTAGTACACTCTAGTTATATTACGGTTGTTTGGTGATGGTCCCAAACGACGCATGCGTATTATAGTTTCGGTCTGATTAATGCGTGATAGAAGAGAACTCGAACGGAAGTTGGGTGCTAAATAAACGTTGCGGCGTAGGTACATTCAGAACGCGGTTAGCTTCATTAATAACGCGCGTTAGGGACCATGATCCGGTGGACTATACTTCTTCACTTCTGGTTTCCGTTTCTGTTGTGATATTTTATTGGATTGCTAATGATTCATACCATTTCTGTGGCATTGGTAAATTCATTGATAAGCCCAGTTATCATGTGGAGTGCACCATGTTGTCTACTGTGGCAAGTATCACCTCGGACTTGGTCAATTGGACATAACCAAATATCAGGGCTCTCCATTCCGACACCGATACCTAGTGAGACAGGCTCAATTGTATATGATTCGTGGCCCCGGTTGTTTGTAAAACCGCATACCCTACTGCCGATGACCAAGTCTAAATGCCGAGTGACCCAAGTTGTCTATTCGGCCACATACCTAGTGGCACTTACAGTGTAGTCCATGTTGTGTTGAGGCCGAGCGAGCAATTAACTAGCGGCAGCTGCATGCGTAAAGTCCGCTGAGGAGGCAGAAAAGCTCCGATGAAAAAACAAAAAAAGCCCGACCCAACCTCTTCCCTCAAACAGAAACTTAACAACACACAATAACAACACACTATATCAACGGATCAACACTATATACAATATATACAGCCCTGCAGTGGAGGTCTGTAGGGTGTGTACAAGAGGGTTTTCGCGTACATCCTCCATTTGTACGCAGCCTTCGGGGCCGGGCTTTTAACCCGTCCCACTGCAGCACAGTCGCGCAACCCCCAAGCCACTGCGCCACCCCGAAGGGTGTGAGTGTAGGGTTTCTGCTATCTTATATGATTTGCGATCAGGTGATGGTAGAAACGGAAAGCAAGGCTGAGTAATGTCATATATATATATATATATTGATTTACGATGGCGAGAACACTGAAACAAAAAGAAGACATTCGCCGATACGATTCTTATGCAGCAAAAGGTGTTAAGCGAACCTGCCGGCGACGTTTATGCAGCTGGTATATTATTCTTTATGAAAGCGCAACGTGAACGAGCGATGTCCTTACAGGAAATGACGCAAAACGGAGAGCTATATAGCACTAATAGAATGATAATGAGGCAATGACAGTGCAATCGTTCACGAAAAGTACCGTGGTTAAAGACGTTGCAACCTATGGACGTTATTGTTTATATCAAAGCCAAACACCTTTTTTTAAACTTGACTGAGTCCCAATATAATAGGCACACCCAGTACAGTGACGAAGTATGTTGCCGACTTCTATATCTCTGGAAGACTTCTTTACGCTTTGCCTATGTTACGTCTACTGGTTATATGAAGCAATGGGATAGTGGGTAATAGTGCACGGCATGAAGAGTACGGAGCGATGACAGCTGCATATCATCGGCGGCATGGCGTCGATAGCGTAATAACGAAGGCAACACGAACAATTGAGAAGAAATGATGAAGGTGCAGTGACGAGACATCGGAATTACGGCGACACCGTTGCGACGACCCACTCAGTGGCAATGACTTATGTGTGACGGTGGAATAACGACTACGCTTGAAAGAGCGGAGATTTTCCGGAAGTGCGCGTGAACTTCCCATTTTAT
The DNA here is from genome assembly GCF_013339745.2 of Dermacentor silvarum. Lineage (NCBI taxonomy): Eukaryota > Metazoa > Arthropoda > Arachnida > Ixodida > Ixodidae > Dermacentor > Dermacentor silvarum. Next base: position 1,598,384 of record NC_051156.1, read on the forward strand.
TGCTCACGATGATGATAATTTGTTTTCGCGCGTCTCAGACTTACAGCCGTCACTGCGCGCTGCATAGTGCAGCTTGCAACACCGACACCGCGTTCCACTGCGTTGCAATGCCGACAAAGCGTTCCAGCAGACCCGCTCCGTCAATGCGTATCTCTCTCTACCTCGCTCTCATTTTTTTAGGTCTCTCCATAGCGTCTCTTCATCTTCACAACCACAATCTCTCTCTCTCACACACACACGCGAGCAATGCGCGCAAAACCTCTTCTTCACCTCGTAGAGCACGAGTGTGCGAACGCGCCGGCTGTGGATGAAGACACTCGAACGCAATCGTATGGTTCGCATAAATGCATGTTCTGCAAGCTTAGCATTAAACTACTAATAATTCCATGCAATAAAGAGAAAAAAGTGCTATGACGCTCGCCTTGGTAGCGTGGGTACGCGGGTTCGAATACTGCCTCGGAAAGAAAGTTTATTTTATATCTTGATAGTTTCTTGATACGAACGACAAATTATGGCAGGCTTAAACAGCTTCGCTATTAATAAACTTTCTTGTCGAGACGGGATTCGAGCCCGCGTACCCACGGTCCCAAGGCGAGCGTCGTAACCACTAGGCTATACGGTCAGCTTCTTTTTTCTTTATTGACTAGGCTAAACAGCCACGCTTACACAACATGCATTTATGCGAACCATATGATTGCGTTCTAGCGTCGTCGCCTTCGTCCACAGCTGGCGTGTTCGCACGGACTCGTGCCAAAGCTCTGCGAGGTGAAGAAGAGGTTTTACGCGCTATGCTTGGGAGAGAGATAAAGAAAATGAGAGCGAGATAGACAGACGCGTTCACGAAGCGGGTCCGATGGAACGCGTTGTCAGCATTGCAACGCGGTGGAACTCGGTGTCGGTGTTGCAAGCTGCGCTATGCAACGTGCAGTGGCGGACGTAATTCCGAGAGAGAGAGAGAGAGAGACGCATTCACGGAGCGCTTCTGCTGGAACGCGTGAGAGGCCGCTTGGGACTGTAGAAGTGAGAGGTTGTGTTGCCTTTCGCTCCGACGACCTGGCCTCGCCAGTCGCGCCCGACTCCTTCACGCGTGCGGTCGTACGCGCACAACGCTACGGCGTGTGTTGCACGAGCCGCGCGGCTCACCTTCGTCAGCGACGTGCCCTGCAGCCGCGCATGATCTGCGCGTCCTACCGTGCTGCTTCGTGCGTTCCCTGCAGGATTACCCCGTGCGACGATTGGATCTATTTTACTTTGCTCGGCGAGTGTCGTGCCCCAGCCCGACATCCGCGCTAGATCCCCGGCTGTGCCGTTCCGTGCGTGCATCGCGTGGTGAGTGCTGTGCGCGCGACGCGCGGGCAGTGTGCTCGCCCCCCGCGGTCCGAGCGGTCGGCCCCGTGACGTGCGGTTCGCGTGTTCGTCGCGCCGAGCACCATGGATGACTTCAGCAAGCCCGGGGAGCGCCCACCGCGCGCGGGTCATCGACGGCATGCAAGTACGTCCCTTGTGACTTTAGCCGACGACGCTACAGGCGTCTCGAGCGCGAGAGCAACTATTGCTGCGTGTCGCCGACATCGTTGTCGAGTGGCTTCGCAAACAAGCCTCCTCCACCACCCAACGAGCAGCCCCTGCCCAGCCCGTGGCCACACCCGGCGACACCGCGGCACACGCGGCGCCGGCGGTGCTGTCCCCCCAAGCGAGCCCGCTCCCCAGGGCGCAAGACGCCGCCCTTGCTGACATGGCCAGCGCCCCGGCTACAGTGGCCTGGCCTCGCAGCCTCCATCGGACGACGAGGAGGCTATTAGCCCCGAGAACGACCTACAGGGGCGCAGCGAGCGCCGCTAGCGTGACGTCAGGGCACGGACTCGCGCCTGTCGTCTGCTGGCGTTCGGGCGCTTTCTGCAGTGCTTCCGTTTGTTCGATGTCGTTCTCTGTGCTTGTATACTTATGACGGTCATCTCATTTACATTTTTGTAGCGTTAGCTACACTGGCCTAGCCAAGCCCGTTTCGCGCGGCACATCAAGAGCCGTGCTGCGCATGCGCAAGGATCAGTGATGTCACATGGCTTGGGCACCGGAGCCGGCACCTCTCGCGCACTCCCCGCCGCTGCGCGCGACTCACCGCCGCCGGTCTGCGCATTCCAGAGGAGTGACGTCGTAGCCGTAGTAGACGCACTGGCGCCGGCGCGCGCTCGCTGTGCAGTCGCCGTCTGACACTGCGCTGGAGCCGCTGCGCTTCTGACTGGCGTTTGCCAGTGTGGTATAGCCATGGAGAAGGAGAGCGCAAATGCTGCTCAACAGCGCATAAGAACGGAGAAGCTTGACTCATCGGATCCCGAAGTAGTTGCCTGGCAATTAGTGGTTGAGCGTAGGAGACAACCAGGAAAGCTAAGAATAATCAGCTGAACCTTTGCTAACGCTACGTATATCCTGGCATAGCCGAGCTAAGCCACTGCAACTTTTTTATGACGTCTTCATTCGCGCAAACTTATTCAAAGAGCTTATTTCCTAGACGACAATTTATTTCTCAAAGGCAACGCTGCAGTGCCAGCCGAAGGAGCTCAGACCAGCCCATTGCGTGTTTTTCATGCAGGGATATAGATTTGAGAGACTAATTAAAAAAGCAAAAATAGCACGTGATTAATAAAAGCATAGACGCATAAACATAAGAATCCAGTTAGGGTACCATATCTGCAGTGGTGCAACGAGCAATTAACCATGTGTGCTACACATGACTGCTACATTTACCTTGATGTTAACCCATTAAAACGTGTTTGCTTATGACGAGTAGCTCATGGTATAGTATCTAATTTTTCATTTCTTCACAGAAACGCTCGGCAGTAACACGAGGACCTGACAATGCAGTTTAGATTGAACCAGCACCATTTATTCCTTTAACTGCTTCTCAAAATTATGCCGTTCTTCACCGGTTAATTTCAAGTGGCGGTAATTTGAAGTAAAACTAATTGATGCTTACAGCCATTTTCAGAATACGCAAAAGAATGAACCAATATTTATTCACTCTTCCGTGCTCACTTGTGCAATTTACTGCTGCTTGTTTCTTGGGGAACAGACATCACGAATCTGTTTGGCGAACTGACGCAGGCTGCTCGGCCGAAATTTGGACCGTATGGACCGTATGGTCAGCTAGAAAGAAGCCGAAGCCTTATTCGTTAGCCGTATGATGCTTATTGAAGCTATCATTATTCCCCTATGGAGGTCAAAAAGCAAAAGAGGCTTGTTGAGGCTTGTCGAGCAAAAGAGGCTTGTTGAGGCTTGTTGTGTCTTCTCTATGAGGAGCGCATATGATGTTCTCTTCTATGTACTCACAAAACGAATAGTTCTCAATTTGGTGTAGTTAAACAACGCAGGATCGAGACTTGGTGAGGCAGAAGGCGTTTGAATTTTCCTCTTCAGAGCAGCCTAAGCTGCTCTGTATAGCCTCGAGTATACCTTAGGCATTGCAATTGGCGCTTAAAGAACTGCTTCATGGTTTCAATTCGAAGCTGTAGTGAACTGATGGGTTTAGCGAATAATGCATGCCTCGCCGTAACCATAGTCGGTAGATTTAGTTGCTTAAGGGCTGTGCCATGATGTCGATAAAGGCAACTGAGGGTCACTATGAAACATTTCTCGCGTGCAATTGATTGGCTCTCGATCTTAACCACGAATTAAACTGTTCTTTCAGTTGATTGCTGTTATGGTATTTGCGAACTATGTACATACTATACGTGACGCGCCGTCGTGTTAACAGCCATGAACAATGAGTTTTCTGGATGCCTGTTTCAGAGAACGGTGAAAGTATTAGCAAACGTTTTCATGCAAAATGCGCGCCTAACTCTTCCTTTTACGCATTAATAAAGTAGCCATATTTGACTAGAAGAACTCACCATGGTAATAAGAATCATCATAAAAGATTCGCTGGGCAGTTTCCTTCTAACACGGATTCATAATATTGTCACGACCTCGCAGGAGACGTGGAAGCAGGCGTACAGCACGTATACAAGTACTTTATATGAGCAGCAAACGCAACGTCGTTGTCGTCTCTGTTTTTCTACCCGCGCGCTACTTCAGCGTCGTTTCCACGGCCGGGCACATACCCGCGGCGACGATATAGCATGTGGCATTTGCCCCTCCTTTGAAAGAAGCATCGTCCCGATGCGCCAAGCGCCCAAGAAAGTGCAGTGATGGTGCAAAAGTCAGGTCATGATTCAAAATATGGCTTCATACGAAGCACGTGCACAACCTCGGGCAGATGCTGCCGGCGTTTGGAGCAGCAAGGACTGTCGGGCACAACTTCATAATTCACGTCACTGATGCGGCGTACAACTGTGTACCGCCCGAAGTATCTTCGCAGGAGCTTCTCAGATAGCCCCCGCCGACGAATAGGAGTCCAAACCCACACCTGGTCACCGACGTTGTACGTGACGGGTCTGTGTCGAAGATTGTAGTGTCTGGCATCGTAGTTCTGTTGCGCTTGGATGCGCAAGCGTGCAAGCTGCCTTGCTTCCTCGGCGCGTTGCGTAAACTCCTCGGCACCAGTCTCGTGATCACCACACTCGTGTGGCAGCATCGCGTCCAACAGTGTTGTTACTTCCCGGCCATAGACGAGGCTGAAAGGTGTCACGCGTGATGTCTCCTGGCGAGCCGTGTTGTACGCAAATGTAACATATGGTAAAATCTCGTCCCAGTTCTTGTGGTCGACGTCGATGTACATACTCATCATGTCTGCCAGAGTCTTATTCAAACGTTCTGTCAGCCCATTGGTTTGGGGGTGATAAGCGGTTGTCTTGCGGTGAGTTGTACCAATTAATCGCAAAACGGTATCCAGAAGCGCGGCCGTGAAAGCAGAACCTCTGTCGGTAATGACCACTGCGGGGGCGCCATGCCTTAGGACGACGGCTTCGATGAAAAATCGTGCTGCTTCGGCTGCTGTTCCCCGCTGGAGAGCACCTGTTTCGGCGTATCGGGTAAGATAATCAGTGACGACGATTATCCATCTATTGCCGGCAGAAGACACTGGAAATGGGCCTAAAAGGTCCATGCCAACTTGTGCGAACGGCGCTTGTGGTATCTGAACAGAATGCAGCAGTCCAGCAGGCTTGACGGGTGGGGTTTTGCGGCGCTGGCAATCCAGGCATGTCTGGACATAACGTTTCACGACCGGCGCAAGTCTTGGCCAGTAATACTTCAGCCTAATTCTGGATAATGTGCGGGAGTAGCCCAAGTGACCAGCGGTCGGCTCGTTGTGACAGGCGTGTAGGACTTCGTTCCGTAGAGATGCGGGAACGACAAGTAGGTAGCTGCTGCCACTGGGTGAAAAGTTCTTTTTGTAGAGAACGTCGTGACGCAAGCAAAATGAAGGCAGCGCTCTGGCGAATAACCTCGGCACGCAGCTTGTTTTCCCCTCTAAGTAATCAATAAGAGGAACCAGTTCTGCGTCCTCGCGTTGCAGGCGTGAAACGGCGACAGCGTCTACCATGCCTAGAAAAACCGCGTCGTCATCGTCGTGCAATGCAGTCTCAACAGGCGACCGAGACAGGCAGTCGGCGTCGGCGTGCCGCTTCCCCGATTTGTAGACAACAGTGAAGTCGAACTCCTGGAGCCGAAGGCTCCAGCGTGCTAGCCGACCAGCTGGATCTTTTAAATTAGTCATCCAGCAAAGTGCATGGTGATCACTGACGACGGTGAAACAGAGACCGTATAGATATGGGCGAAATTTGAGGATGGCCCAGACTACCGCGAGGCACTCTTTTTCTGTAGTGGAGTAGTTAGTCTCCGTTCTGGATAGGGTCCTGCTGGCGTACGCAAGCACTCTTTCGGTGCCGTCCTGCCGCTGAAGAAGCACTGCGCCAAGGCCGACATTGCTAGCATCGGTATGAAGAATCGTCGGGGCGTCTTCGTCAAAGTGTGCGAGCACAGGAGGCGTCTGCAGCCGCTGCCGTAGCTCGTCAAATGCCCGTTGCTGCTCTTCGCCCCACACGAAGGGGACATCTTCGCGGGTGAGATGTGTTAATGGACACGCGATGCGCGAAAAGTCCGCAATAAACCGCCGGTAGTAGGTGCAAAGGCCCAGAAAACGTCGCACGGCCTTTTTATCAGATGGCGTCGGGAAATTAGCGACGGCAGCGATTTTATCAGGGTCAGGTCGAACACCTTCATGACTAACCACGTGACCGAGGAATTGAAGTTCCTCAAAACCAAAATGGCACTTCTCCGGTTTCAAAGTTAGGCCTGCTGAGCGTATTGCCTCAAAGACCGTCTTCAGTCTCCGTAAGTGTTCGTCGAACGTGGCGGAGAAAACAATCACGTCGTCGAGGTACACTAGGCAGGTTTGCCATTTGAGGCCTGAGAGTACCGTGTCCATGAGTCGTTGAAACGTTGCTGGCGCAGAACACAAACCGAAGGGAAGCACCTGAAATTCATAAAGTCCATCGGGTGTCACAAAAGCGGTCTTTTCACGGTCTCTCTCATCAACTTCGATTTGCCAGTAGCCGCTTTTCAAGTCCATCGACGAAAAGTAACGTGCGTTTCGTAGCCGGTCCAGTGAATCATCGATACGCGGTAGCGGATAAACGTCTTTCTTTGTGATCTGGTTGAGTTTTCGATAGTCGACGCAGAAGCGCAGACTACCGTCCTTCTTTTTCACCAATACAACAGGCGATGCCCACGGACTCTTAGATGGCCGAATAACTCCGTCCTCAAGCATCGTCTTCACTTGTTTTTGGATTGCCTCCCGCTCTTTTGGTGCTACACGATAAGGATTCTGCCGGATGGGTCTTGCGTCGTCTTCGGTGATAATACGGTGCTTGGTGAGCGGCGTCTGGCTAACTCTTGACGTTGATGCGAAGCAGCTGTTAAACTCATTGATGAGCTCAAGAAAGCTGTTGCGTTCGATGGGCGATAAAGTTCGACTGACATCAACCACAGGTGCAGGCATAGGCGCGGTGGACGCCGCGTGCTGCACTGAGAGGCAGTCTTGTATTGGGGCAATTTCGTCGAAGTAAGCAACAGCAGTGCCTTTAACAATCTGTCGACGTTCCCTGCTAAAATTCGTCAGCAGGAGTTCAGCATGTCCGTCGAGTACATTAATTACGGCCCTGGCGACGGAAACGCCCTGACTCAGTACTAGTGCGTTGATGTGTTCAGCGACGCCAGGCCCGGTGTGCAAGTTATCGCAGATGACAGGCACGAGGGAACAACTTCGCGGCGGAAGCGTGACGTCGTCGTCGGCGATACGTAAACGCGGTCGCTGGTCATCCGCGGGGTCGACGTCTTCGGAGCTCGTAGCAAATGTCACCATGCGGTCGCGGACATTAATAACTGCACCGTACTCCCTCAAGAAATCCATTCCCAAAATAAGTTCTTTACAGCACTCAAAGAGAATGACGAGGGTGGTAACGAAGGCTGAACCGGCGATTATGATTCTGGCTGTGCATTTTCCAATCGGCGTCATCAACTGGCCCCCGGCAGTTCTGATGTTGGGCCCGGTCCAGGGCGTCTTCACTTTTCTTAGTCTGTCGGCTAGCTTTAGACTCATTATCGAAAAATGCGAACCAGTGTCAACGAGAGCGGCCACTTGGTGGCCGTCAATGCTAACGACAAGATCGGCGCTGACGGCGTCTGTTACATGTGGTGTGGTTGGAATCGTCGGAGTCGTAGAGTCGTCGATCGTCGGTGATGGGGGTTCTTGGGAAGCTGGACGGTTTGCAACCTCACCCCCGGAGGTCGCTGCCTCTAGTTTCCCCGGCGCGGGCTAGGAGACCTGCCCCTAGGGGCGTCAGGAAAATCGCGACGGGTTGGTTGGGTGTAACGAGCCGGTGATGGGGAACGCGATCGAGGCGTCGTTGAACCTTCCGGTCGAAAGTTCGAAGGATTGTCGTCGCATGTACGTGGAGCGTCAAACCGAGGGTAACTATAGTTGGTGGGAAATCTGGGAAACCCAGCTGCGCGGTAGTGGCAAGCTCGATAAACATGGCCTGCTTCACCGCAATGAAAGCATAGCGGCCAGCGGTCAGCGGTGCGCCACAAATCGGTTTTTCGTAGCGGATAGCCGGCAGGAAATTCTCCGTAAGACCGCGGCGCAGCGATCGGCTGTCGGCGATACGGCATTGCTGGCAGCGGCTGTGACTGTCGAAGATACGGCGTTGGGGATGGCGGCGGTGGCTGCGTCGGAGTGGTCGACGGTGTCAGCAGCATCGAAGTGGCGGGAGGTGGACGACAAAGAGCTTCCGCGTATGTGCATCGTCGCGGCTCCGCTTGCCAGTCGGGCGAAGAAAAGGCCTGTCGAACTTCCTCCCGGACGACATCAGCGACAGAAGCCACCGCTGGTGCCATGGGAGCAATGCCGAGCTGCCGGATCTCCTCTCGCACAATCTCTCGGATAACTTCACGCAGAGATGTGCCGCCGCTCTCAGGTAGCAGTGAAGCATTTGTTGGCGAGTTCGCGCGATCGTATTGGCGGTACCGCTGCTGTAGTGCCCGTTCGATAGCGGTAGCCTCCTTGGTAAATTCGGCCACTGTCGTCGGTGGATTCCTCACGAGTCCGGCAAACAGCTGCTCCTTCACTCCCCGCAAGAGATAGCGCAACTTCTTTTCTTCGGCCATCTCAGGATCTGCTCTGTGGAAAAGGCGGGCCATATCTTCTGCGAACATGGCAACGCTCTCATTTGGCTTCTGAACACGAGATTCGAGAAGGCGCTGCGCATTGTCTTTTCTGTCGCTGCTAGTGAATGTGTCTAGCAGCTGGGTGCGGAAGGCATCCCATGTGGTCAGGCTCCTCTCCCGGTTCACAAACCATGTCCGCGCACTGTCTCGAAGAGCAAAATAGACATAAGACAGCTTTTGCCGGGAGCTCCATTCATTATGACTGGCGACACGCTCGAACTGGTCCAGCCAATCTTGCACATCTTCAATGGCGTCACCATGGAAACTTTCTGGGACCATAGGATGCTGTAGCGTCACCTGCGATGGAGTTGCAGTGGCCATGGCGGTAGTACTTAGACGCGGTCCGGCAGGATCCTGCAAGGGGTTGAACTCGGGCGTCAGGCCTAGCAGGCGGCGGCTGTACCGGTGAACCGGAGTTTCGACGAGCGAAGGCGATTCCGCGTTCGATGGATGGCTCCGCGAAGGGGTGCTCAGCATGAGGCAATCCTACCCCGCACCTCCACCAGTGTCACGACCTCGCAGGAGACGTGGAAGCAGGCGTACAGCCCGTATACAAGTACTTTATATGAGCAGCAAACGCAACGTCGTTGTCGTCTCTGTTTTTCTACCCGTGCGCTACTTCAGCGTCGTTTCCATGGCCGGGCACATACCCGCGGCGACGATATAGCATGTGGCAATATTGACAACAAATACCAGTACCAAGGTTTTTCTTCCTTGTAAAATGCAATGTCTCGCATAGCTAAGCACTAAGGGTATGTTAAAGTGTTTTACGGAGTATCATACACAGCGTCGTGTGTTGAAATTGCAGATATTGATTTCACGCAATGCTTATGGACAGACACTGCGCATATACGCATTGCAAAACCAGTAGACCCCTTCAATGCTACACAGCAAATTTTCCTGACTCGTGGCTTTGAAGAAGACACTGCCGTTCAGGCATGATAGTAAAAAGAAGCCGACATATCCTTCAATAAGTACGGCTCGAGCCACCAACACCCCAAACATGCACGAAGGGAACGAGCGCGCGCAGCAGCCGAGCGAGCGCCGTCCTGGCCGTGACGTCACTCGTAGAGGGCGCCACTCCAACTTCTCGTCGCTAATGGACTCTTCCTCCTCGCGCAAACACTCCCGCGAAGCGGAGAGCGAGGAGGATGAAGCAGTCGCCCGCCGCAAGCAGCTGCCGAGCACACCACCCTGCTCGGAGAGGAAGGACGACGCCGACGCCATCTCCCGACACCCAGGAGAGTCGGCCGCACGAATCCACGGCCGGGCTCGACTGGCGCGCGCGCTCGCTTCTTACGGCCTTCTCACCCGTCGGGGAAACAATGGGAGAGTTTCTCAGCACGTTTCGCCACCCGTCGGCGGTAGGGGCGCTGCGACCCTGACCCTGCTCCGCGTACATGCGCTTGCCTTCGTGCTCGCACGATCGTTTTCCCGCGCATTTTATTCGGTGCTCTGTCAGTGTCGTTCAGTATGAAGTAATTTGTGGGCTCCGCGCCCAGAAGGACACTAATAAAGTTCTTCATCCATCCATCCATCCATCCATCCATCCATCCTGAAGACGGTCGTACAGCCCTTAGTACGCGCGGCCACAGCCAAGACTTGGCGCCGTTCATTGCAGATCGGTATATAACTGCTGTGTGATGGTGTATTGCTGTCTTCCGTATTGCAAGTCGCGTTCCGGGAAAACACCCGGTGTTTCTTTTCACCAGTTCTCAAGCAATGAGTTTCAAGCCCGAGTTTCTAGCGCTTTTGGACAAGATATTTGGACAAGATAGCATCAACTAATAAAGGGGAATTATAAGATGGACATAACAAAGATCATAGCCTTCTCCTCCGGATGCGCTACTCGGCAAATACATAATTTCACTATAACTCCTTTTTCCTCACACAGCAACTCTTTTAAGTATTCTTTTTTTACGCGCACAGTAGTGGACTGGAACTAGCTAAAAAATGAAGTCGTCTCTGCGCCAACATTAACTTCTTCTTTATAATGTTTACAGTGACATTATTTTGTTTGTGCCATGTTTGCAGTGACAGTGTTTTACTTCTTTAGAGTAACGTTGCGTGTGCCCAACCTGTACGCTTTGTATTTATTCAAATAACATTTTTCTTTATTACCGTGTGCATTTTCTGTACATAACAATGTATTCGTTATGCTTGTACCACCCTGCTAAAATCACCGCATGGTGATTGCAGTATTTATAAAATAAAAATAAATAAATAATAGCGTGTTTTTTTTTTCGATAAAGCCTCCGAACACCTGCCACGCAGGAATGAACTACAAGTACTCGAAAGAGCAGTGCAGCCCTATTTACAACGCGCTCTCATCTTGAGCTGCCCTGAAGGTGTTGACGACAGTCATGCGATACGATCCGCAAATCTAATTACCGAGAAGTTTCTGAGAATACTCCTTGTAAATCAGTCAAACCAACTGACTGAAGAAAACAACAAGCCTTCGGCCTATATGTACACAAGCCGCCAAGGAAACCCTTCAGATTGTAATTGTGAATAAGACACATTTGTGAGCTACTGTGCCCGCAAGAGTTTTCGCCTGAAAGTATGGCAACCATTGTAAGTGCCATACGAGCAATAAATATTTATTTTCTTTCCTCAAAATGCATTTGATGGCGGAGAGCTGTTCTCCCGGCGCATGCATCCCTAGTGAATTTAACGAAGCTTGATGTATTAATACAGTTACACTGCATCCATTTATAAGAAGCCTAGATGAACCATTTACGAGTCCTCTACAATTAGGCGACTTGTTCTTGAATGCACGGTGAGGTAAGAAGCGCGCCCGACCCAATCTTCCAGCGTTGCGCGCCTGCACAGATCAGCTGGGAGCAGCTGAGCAAGAGGGTGGGGTCGCAGCGCCCCCCTCCAAGCAGCGGCGATAGGCATGAACTAGCCCCGATGCGAAGGCCGTAAGAAGCGAGCGCGCGCGCCAGTCGAGCCCGGCCGTGACGAATCCAGGCGGCCGTGGTAACCGTGGTCCAGGCGGCCGTGGTCGGCCGCCTCCTCGTCTCCGCCTGCGGCACTAAATGGCGTTCCCTCCGAACTGCCGGCTGCGGCGGCTCCCCCGCTTCCCTGGCGTTTAGCTCCTCGAAAGACTTTTAAGCTCCCCTCGAGCGCGAGCGCCGCTTCTCGGGCGGCGTATTTCTTTTTCAGCCCCCGTACAGCGCTCGACCGCTGGCTCCGCGCTGCGCCGCTCGCGCGTACTGTGTTTCTAGCCACCGCCGTTGGAACGGAGGAGGCGTTGACGGAGAACACGCTGGGTTGGGGCTGACTAGCCTGCTGTTAGGGGATCGGTGGTATTCCTAAATAAACGCATCACTGTTTTGATGATCCAAATATAATCTCACTATCACAGAGGGGGCAGTCTACCTGACTGGAGCAGTATTTTTTTATTTGGGGTGTTGCTACGCTGCGCTCCGCAACACCCCAACGACCGCCGCTTCGCGTCGGCGCCCGGCACCACGGCTTCCGCCGTGGCGCCGGGGTTCAAACGACCGCGCTGGCAAACAGACAGGAAAACAAAAGAAAAAGCGTGATATGAAGAAAAAAGAAATCTAGCCAGGGCGGGATTCGAACCCGCGTACGCATAATCCCGAAGCGAGCGTCGTAACCACTCAGCCATACAGCCACTTTTTTTTCCCTTTATTTCCGGACATTCGGCAAAAACAATAATACAAACTACTGCATCAGCTGACAATATTCACTTTCCCACCGCTGATGTTTCACTTGCGGTTGAGATTACAAAACTTTCATTTTGACAAGAGCATCCATCAAGAACAATAGTTCATCTTCATAACCTAATTTCTTAAACACTTCACGAAGTTTACGCACATTTTCAGTAAAGTAAGAGTTCTCGGGTTAATGTCACAATTCCTTACAGCCATGCGGTTTCTCCAGATGCTGTGAATGCCGAGGAGAAAGAACGTGTCATAAGGTATACTGTCGTGTGTCGTGCCCTGTAGTTAAGTATCGAATACCATGGGGTGTTAACGGTAATTCTTTTTTAATAGTTCTTTGCATACTGTCCCAGAAGAAGACCGCACTCCAACAATCTAGAAACACATGTTCTATGGATTCTGGTTTCTTGCAAATTAAACAGTTAGTACCCCATGGTAAATAAGGCCCTTTTTCTTCTAGCCATGCTTTTACAGGCAAGGTATTAGTATGTAGTTTAAAAAAGAACGTTTTCACTCCCCCTGGAACCATCATTCGTTTCACACGTTTTAGCACATCTTTTCCTTGGCCTTCACGGTACAATAATCGATACAATGGTTCTGGGAACATAATGTCTATTAAATCAGCGCTTATACGCTTACGTGTTACAGGAGCCAAATATTCAGTAGAAAAGTTGTGGTTTAAAAATCTAAACGCCACGACCACTTCACGTAGAAATTTACTCGTTGCGTAACACCCACCGTCCCTCATCGAGACAACAAAGTTAGGTAAAGCATTGCTCAATCGAACTTGAATAACTGTTCGCAAGAAAGGATTTGTGGTGTCTCGCAAGAACAAGAATCTAGAAACCAGTTGCTTTAAGAATAAGTTTGGTAATGACAAGCCTCCCTGACCTAACTTGCGAAACAAGTTGTTTCTGCTTGTTCTTTCATATTCTGACTGCCACACAAACACAGCGAATGCTCTATGAAATTTCTTAAAATTGAATCGGGAACAGCTCAGGACTTGCATGAGATACCACAGCTTGCTCATTAAGAAGATTCTGCAAATTGCTGCACGTGCAAATATTGAGAGGTCACGCCCGGCCCACTTGTCAGTTTGAGCTTTCAATTCCTGCACCTTTCCATTCCACAAATCTTTGGTGTCTCGATGAGTGCCTAACGGTACGCCCAGGTAAATCCCAGGTGTGAGCGTCCACTGCATACCTTCAAGAACACGTGGCGTTGTCTGCCACTGGCCATGCCACAAACCGACACATTTATTCAGGTTTATATTACTACCTGTCATGTCACAAAACTCACGCATAATTTTAATAGAAGTTCGAACACTCTCCTTATCAATGCAGAAAACAACGACATCATCAGCGTAAGCTAATAAACGCACTTCACATCCTTCTAGGCTGAAACCACGCACATCCGGACTATCAATAATTTTTTTACATAGAGCCTCTAGGTATAACGCGAACAAAAGAGGTGACAGGGGGCACCCCTGACGCACAGATGAACGCACTTCAATCCTTTCAGTTAGCTCATGGTTGATAATGAGGTTAGTTGTGCAATTGTTATATACCATTTTAACTCCCTCTGTTATCAATGATCCAACACCTACATAATCAAGAATTGAAAATAGGAGATCGTGACATACTCTGTCAAATGCCTTTTCTAAATCAATTTGTAACATAGCGACTTTCCTAAAATCAGCGTCACACGTTTCCAGTATGCTACGAGCCACATGGATATTAGTAAATATCGACCTCCCTCTTATCCCGCAGGTCTGATGCGGTCCTACTAAACCACCAATAACCCCTTGTAGTCTCCAAACAAATATCTTCATTAAAATTTTATAATCTACGGTTGTCAGCGTAATTGGTCTGTAGCCTGTGATTTTGTTAAGTTATTCGCGTCATCGCTTTTTGGTATCAAGATTGTGTACGCCCTTTTAAAGGACGGTGGCAGACGACCTGCTTGATACGCCTCCTTAAAAACATGCTCTAATACGATGGCTATCTGCGCGCAGAAGGCTTTGTAAAAAACTGCAGTTAAGCCGTCAGGTCCTGGCGATTTTCCAGCGTTAAGGTCTTCTATGGCCATTTCAATTTCCTTTGCTGTGATATCTACTGATAATCTTCTGTTTCTTCGGCGTCTAATGTAGGAAGTGTAGTAGAAAATGGCTCTCATACCCAGGCTTGTTCGGTATTCTACAATTGAATAGCTCTCTATAATGTTCCTTAAATGCATAATTGATTTCTTCTGCATCTCTACATATTTTCCCTTTGTATTCAATCTCAACTATTTCGTTCCTCCTCGCATACTTTTTCTCAGCTCCCAAAGCACGCTTTGTTGGCATTTCATCGGCCAAGATCGTTTCCGTTCGTGCGCGAACAAGCGCACCACGGTATTTGTCTTGTCTTGTTTCCCAAACTCTGGCGCATACCCACTACGGGGGATTGGCCAAGAAGCAGGCGGTTTCAATTATGTTTATTTCTCGAATTTTACAAAAACTTAATCTTAATTTGAGATTTAATCTTAATTTTGAGATAAAGGAATTTTGTCATAAAGAAGTGAAGTAATAGGAATAATTCATAATTCTAGAAATTCAGCAAGGTAATCTTTTTGTATCTCTAATGAAATTGTAAACTGCAAGAAAAGCATCCCTGTGACTGTGTCCCAGTGAAGTCGCCCCAAAGGAGAAATGCAATTTCTAAGATTTTTCTTTCTCTTAAAAATCGGCGGCACGAAAGGAAGATATGCTCAATGGATTCGGATTCATTGCAAAAAGAACATAAAGGGGATATCGCGAGACCAGACCTGTGTAAGTAAAAATTTAGTGGCGGTATACGGCATCTCAATTTTGTAATGGAGACTTCTAATTGCCTTGATGTACACCAATTTTTATTCCATGAGAAGCAAAGATGATGTAAATCAGAAGACGATGTTAAAATAGATTTTGCGGAATTTTGCGATATAGAGAAATTTCTGTACCTAGCCGCGGTGACATAAGCTGATGTCGGCAAAACAGATATGACAGGGCCATTAAGTGATGCTCGTGCGAGTGAATCAGCCATTTCATTCAAGTGCAAACCGCGATGTCCCGGTACCCAAAGCAAGAATACTTGCCGCAAGTACGAAGGAACCATTGAACAAAATGTTCGCAAAATGTTTGAATTTGACGAGGCTGTAAGTGCTGTGCATACAGACAGTGAGTCAGTGACAATAACCGCTAATGAATCGTTTTGGGGAATTTTTCGTAGGGCTAATATAATCGCTATTAGTTCTGCCTGAAAAATGGGTGTGAAGTCGGGAAGGCGAAGAGAGTAAGACCATTGAAGAGATTCAGAGAAGATCCCCACTCCTGCCTTCTCATTGCACACGGAAGCGTCGGTAGCTATTATGTTGTCAGTAGCTAGCTGGTTTAGCTGATCTTCTAATATATTGTTTAAATGTCGGCTAGGCAATAGTTTAGCATGATTTGGAAATATGTCCTCGAATTCAATTTTGAGGTCTGGTAAGGCATTATTCGAATGGCAAACTTCACGTAATGACACATTCAATTGTTGTAACTGTGCGTGCACAAATATTATCTGGGGATTGTGTAATCGCGACCACGATACATTAAAAAACTCAGAACGTTCAGTGAAAAATATGTATTGAGCACGCCTCCTTGAAAATTCATAAATTTTAAAAAAAGTCTGAACCGTAAGCATGCGGAATCTGCAATCTAGAGTGGGTATATTAGCTTCCTGATATAACACAGTGTTGGCAACAAATCTAGGTAACCCAAGGCATAATCGTAGAGATTTTCTTTCTAATAGTATCAGAGGTTTAATTTTATAGGCGGGACCACCGGAGAATAACACGCAACCGAATTCTAATATGGGCCGAATATACATTTTATATATCATCATTAAAGTATCCCTGCGTAGTCCAGAGCGACGGTGACTGAGCCGGTGGAGCATAGCTACGGCACGTTCTGCCTTTGTTGCGATATGTTCAATGTGAGTGCGCCAGACAAGCTTTTCATCGTATATGACACCAAGGTATTTCACTGAGTCAACTTGAGGAATGGTTTCCTGGTGATATTGGAGGGATATATGCACTGGTGCAGTTAACGGGAACACTAGCACAGCACTTTTATTAACATTTAAGGACATACATAACTCATCTAGCCATGTCTCAAGCCTTCCTAGGTAACTCTGCAACGACTGGTGCAGTGAGTGTACATTAGTTGCAGATGTAAAAAATGCAATATCGTCCGCATAAACATAAACGTTCACTTCCCTGGACAAAGGAATTGTGCTTAGCAAAACGTTAAACAAAATGGGTGAAAGAACGGCACCCTGTGGTACACCTCTTGTTTGCTTGTATTTAGACGTCGAAATGCCGTGTTGATAACAACAAAATTCTCTATCTCTCATAAATTCATATATCCATGCGGTAATATACTTCTCTAAATTCGTAGACTTCAGTTTATTGAATAGAATTAGGTATTCGACAGTGTCGTATGCTTTCGCCACATCTAGCGTCACCAAAGCTGCATACTCTCGTTTGCGACGAGCTAGTTTAATGCGGCTCTCTAGATCGACATGAGCGCACCATATCGAGTGCCCGGGACGAAATCCAATCTGACAAGGACTGAGAATTGTATCGTCCTGCATAGAATGTGTTATGCGCCCATGAATAATCCTTTCTATTAATTTTACGACATTGGAAGTAAGAGAAATTGGCCTTATGTTGTCTAGGTTAAGTCCAGCTGCTTTTTTCTTCAACAGTGGAATAATTTTAGCTACCCTCCACTCTCTTGGAACCCAGGAATTTTTTAGAGAAAAATTTACTATATTTAATAGGTCTTGAGGCGCATAATCAAACAAAACTTTTAGCATTCGTGTTGTAATTCCATCTGGGCCTGGTGCTGACGCCGGTAATAATCTAATTATGTTTTCAAGCTCTGTCAATGTAACTTCCACAAAGTCGTCTCCCGAGGGAGGTTTCGATAGTCCTGATGGCAATTTATGTGTAAATCGCTGCGCTAGACCTTTAGCAATTTTCTCAAGTGACTCTGATAATTCCTTTGTTGATAGAACGACTGAGTCGATATTCACTGGGGCTGGTATAACTTTACGGGATCGAAGAAATTTAAACAGAGCTTTTTTATTACTAGACTTGGAAAGATATGTGTAGTGTTTCGAATCGTAATCGTCCTTAGCTTTTGCAACTGTTCGCTTAAATGTAGCAGCTACATATGTATAATCTGCCCAATTTACAGGGCATTGGTTATATAAAAGTTTTTTCCATGCAGCTTTTCGACGTCTAAACTCTCGCTCACAGTCAGAATTCCACCATGGACAATAAGAACCACATTTAGTAGATGGTACGACAAATTGAGACTTTTTTGATGTTTGTTTTATTATTGAACAAAGGCTCATTGCCTTAATATCCTTCTCCATGCCTTCCTGAGCGTTTAAAGCTGATTTTAACACATTTTTAAATTTTGAGTAATTTACAAAAGTGTGCACATGATTATCTAAACAAGTTGACGGAGTAACCAGTTCAAAAATTATAGGTAGATGATCACTGTTAGTACCGGAGTCAACTGTGTTCCAGGAGGTGATTGAAATGTTTGAGCTGACAAACGTAAGATCTAGGGCAGAACGTGACTGACCGCGAACGAAAGTATGTACTCCTGAATTTAAACAGGAGAAATTATTTGATAAGGTCCAATCCCACAACCTTCTGCCACAAGTATCCGTTCGGAAACCCCACGATACATGGTGAGAATTAAAGTCGCCTACTAGTATGACGTTTTTCTGACTGTTAGCAATAGCGGTATCGACATAACGGGTATCTTGCACCCCTGCTGGGAAGTACGTGTTAACTAGGGAAAATGGAGTGCAACCAGGAAGCGTTATATCCAATACTAACATCTCACATTCTGGTGACATTATCTGATGTGCTATCGTAGCTTTATGGCAGATCTTTGCTGACACAAAGATAGCTAAACCACCGCCTCGGGAAAGGCGATCCAATCGAAAACATCGGAAATTTTTTAGATTAAAATTTTGATCAGCAGTAAGCCAGGTTTCCTGTAAAATAATAATATCTGGAGAATATTTAGAAGCAAGATATAATAAATCTGTTGCAGCGGAAAGTATGGAACGACAGTTCCACTGAATTACTGTTAAGCTTCCTATGGTGAAGAAAGCAGAGCAGCAGAGACTGCTTGGTCTAAAACGCTCTCTTTTAAGAAGTCTTTCTTAGAAGGAGTCTCTCTCACGTACTTTTTAGCCTTTGAGTTGGTGGGAGAGCTGTATTTTTTGTTTACCGGTGATCTTGTGCGTTTAAGTGATCGGGGGTCCATTTCTACATCTTGATTTTCGGTTGCATCTGTGTCTGAAAGGCAGGTGTGGTCAACTTTCTCAGAAGTTGATGGCTTTGCAACATCGTTGTTTATCGTTGGTATCGCGGTCGACACTTGACTAGATTGACATTTTTAGTAGAACAGGCACCTCACCCTCAGTGTTGGTTTTATTAGCAATTTGAAACCACTGACCGAATTGTGTAAACATTGCCTGAACAAGGGAATCGGTGAGGTTCACCATAATGCGTTCCATTGCTTTTTCCAACGCCTTTTCGACGGAAGCCGCAACAGCCTGAGAGATTGAGTTATCCATAGCTAATGTTTGACGGGCCGTTATACCAGCATATCCTTGAGTCCTACTCTGAATTTCTGCAATGGCCTCGCGAAGAGAGCATCGGCGTCTATCCATTATTTCAAGGACTTGTAGTTCTCTTGTCCTTGCAGGGCAGTTAGGCTCATCTGCAGGATGAGTACCGCTGCAAAGGCAGCAGGATTCATCACGTGAGGAACATTCATTTGAGTTATGGTCTTCTCCACAAACGCGGCACCGTGTATTTGATCTGCAAGCTTTTAGGGAGTGTCCAAACCGCCAGCATTTTAAGCACTGAAGGACACGGGGTGATAGAGGCTCAACTCGGTATATGAGTGGCCATGCCTTGATTTCTCATGGACGATTCAAGCCAGCAAACGTAGCAATGACAGTTTCTGTGGGTATGCGCTTATTATCAGCGACTCGACTGCAACGATACACAGAAATCACACCTGCCGATGAAAACATTTCCAAAATTTCTGCGGGACACAGACTTATGTCTACACCACGGACTAGGCCTTTGGTACATGCGAGGTGAGGAGGAATGTAGCTGCTCACCGGATGTGTCGCAAAAACATTGCACTTCAGTAAATCTTGTACACAAGCCTGGTCTGACGAGCAGCAAAGGATGCCCCCTCGGCCAAATTGTCGAACCTCGGTGATCTGTTGAAAATTGGCCGAGGCCATCCGCAGTTCGGTTTGAATCGCCTTGGGATTCTTCATGCGAATCATTCCGCCATCACTCGGGACTAAAGCCACAGGTACGCTGGTGGTCCCACTGCGTAAGAAAAGCTCCACAGGCAAATCAGGGGGAGGAATGGAAGCCGACCAGGAGTATGACTCCTGGCCTGGCGATGAGAGAGACATAGCAGATGAGCACGAAATTACTCTAATATGTTAACAGCTTTTCTAAAGAAGCGTCAAAAACAGTTAGCTGAAAAAGCAAAGATCAATAGGAAAACCGCCAGCTACTTGACCAAAACCCGCGTGGAATCTTCACGGACGGCGCTTTGGAACGCCGCTGGCACGGGGGATCGCTTCGTGCCGGTCTCAGGCCACCATATTTTTCCGTGTCAATAGCCTTAAGTTTACACTTCGTTCTTCTTATTTCTTCCATAAAGGTGCCTGGCGCCGCAGTTTCAGCATCCAGCAATTCCTGTAGCATTTTTTTTTCAGGTTATTTTCCTCTTGACGCTCTTCAAAACGCATTTCTACTGCTCGCTCTATGGAATTCATTTTTACGGCTTCTTTAAACCTCTCCCATCGCTCACACCATCCTCTTTCATAGCTACTGTTTGCTTTGGCCATTTCTGTTCGTACGCTTTTTAGAAATTGTTCGTCCTTTAAGAGTTTCGCGTTTAATTTCCACGTTTCCCACTTCATTCTAGGTCTTACGGTGATCTTCTTCCCTATCGTGAAGGCTACTAAACAATGGTCGCTAAATGCTATATTCAGCACCTTGTAATCATCACACAGTGTGGCAATTTCTTGCGAAAAGTACGCTCTGTCTAACCTTGCATGGCTATTGCCTTGAAAATGAGTATAATGCCGATTATTACCTCCATTCGCGTAATGTGCAATGTCCTCCAACAGGGCTCTTCCTATGGCCTCCCTTAAGGACTCAACGCTCTTATCAGTCCAGTATCCAGCATGCGAACGATCATCAGAGTTCAAAACGCAATTGAAATCTCCTAACAGTATCAAATATCTGTCTGTTTTCATGTACTGCGATATTTCTTGAAAAAATATAAGCCGGTCATTAACTTTTGTTGGTGCGTACACACATATTATTCGGAATTCCTTGTTGCAATATACGAAATCACAAAACACGAATCGTCCACTCTGACAACTTATCACTGTTTCTTCCACTATACCCAAACCTTTCTTAATAAACATACAGCATCCGGCCGCTGTGCCAACAGCATGGCTTACGCATACAGTATAGCGGTCACTAAACTGTACAACCATACCGTCAGTCTGACTCTCACTCTCTATTTTAGTCTCCTGAATCGCCAAGATATCTAAATCTTCCTCTAACATTACGCGTCGGAGCTGACGCTGTCTGCGTCTCGCCCTGAGACCTCTAACGTTGAGCATTCCCACGCGCAATGGAGCTAGCGACATGGCCATTTCAAATAGCAAGAGTAAAACAACGGCAAGGCGTCCAGCAATTAGCAACTTTCACAAACTGAGCGTCCCTGTCGGCACGACAGCTTGAACGGGCACCCGCGACGCCAGTCGCGTTGGTCACTGCGTCGCCTCCCCTTCTCGGGTGAGCGACGCTGACCTTTGCGCTGGGGCGTACTTTCCTTTCTTGGCCCGGGTCGACCGGACCTCCATCCACTGCGGCTCCAGGCGTTGAACACGTTCCCCCTGCGTCTCCTCATATGGAGCATCACGTCGATGCCGTTTGGAAGGTGTAGCAGGCTCCTCAGTGGCCGTCTCATCAGGCGTCTCATATGGTGTGTCTGGCTCCGCGACCATCGCCACGTTCAACTCGTCACGCCCATGATCCGCGTCTTCGGGTGCAGGAGGTGTCCTCACTTCTTCCTGCATTCTTCTTTGCCTCTGCTTTCTTCCTGCAGTGTCGTCCTGTGTCGACGCGGATGGCGTTGCCACCTTTTCCGCGTCACTAGCCACCTGTTCAGCCTGCGTTTCTAAGGACGCTGTCAGCTTCTCCGTTACCTCTTCCTCCATCAATTCGAGACCCTCGTCTTCAGGTTGCTTGCTGCCAGTAACTCTTGCATATGTACGCACACAGTCTTGTGCTTCATGGCCGAATTCCCGGCACTGAGCACATCTTGGCACTCTGAAGTCTCGCCTAATGTGTCCTTTGCGTCGACAACGAAGGTAAATTGGAGCTCTGCCGGGAACGACGACGAGCACTGAACCACCAAAGATCTTGAACAAATGGGGCAAAGCGTCCCGTGTTAAATCCTCTCGGAGCGTCATCCGCACAATACGCGTAGTGGACTCGGCTTGTTCAAAACCTCTCACCTTCCAATCCTCTTGTCGTACTTCTTTCACTTCGCCATAGTGGTCGAAAGTCCTCTTCAGTGCTTCCCCGGTAATCTGCAATGGCACCCAGTGCACTTTGAGTGTGATGTCTTGCTGTACAGGGTCAATGACGGCGCAAAAACGCCCTTTGACCTCCAAGCCACCCGCGTTAACCAGCACTCCCTTTGCCTCTGGCGTTCTTAGCTTGATCAGCCACAGATGCGTCATTTGGAAGGGCCCTATACCAGTCACGTCTTTCAGTACACCCAGCTCTTGCAGCGGGTCACGGAAGTCTTCGAGGCGGTATGGTCTCCCGGTCACGTCACAGTGTAAAAACAAACACTCCTTCATAGTTTCTCCTGATGGCAAAGTCGGTAGTACATACCGATAACCCGGTGGGGCGACAGAAGACCTGTTACCACGGCCAGACGCGGCCGCTGAACCTGCTCTTGCAGAGCTCGACATCTTGCGTCCGAACGCGTCCGTGTCCAGAGGCAGACTGACTCAGCCATACAGCCACACTTGCAAGACCTGCAAGCATGCGAACCATATGATTGCGTTCGAGCGCCCTCGGCGAAAGCAACCACCTAGAAACGCGGTCAGGCCGTTTCACATGGCGCGATTGGGGCGAAAAAAATCGTTCTGTCGCGCACGTCGCAGAGCGATTTTCGCTGGCAGCTTTCACATGCGTCTTTGACCGCGCGATTTCCGTCGTAGCGACGCCCAAGGTTGCTCCCTGCTTACAAAGTATCCATGACTGCATCGTTAAATAAAAACAACATGGAAACTAGTCAAATATTACAATTTCATATTATTTTTAACACGAAAGTGTTTTATGCCGGGGTCCACCAAGACTTCACTGACGTATTTCCGTCACGGAAATACGTCATAGAACATAATACAAAGAAAGAAACCAGAAGAAAAAGTTCCACAAACATGCAAAATTTGGAAATCGAACCCACGACCTCTCGGTCCGCGACGATAGATCGCCGAGCGTTTAACCCATTGCGCCACAAACGCATTTGCAGAGAGCTACACAGACGCGCCTTATATATCTAACACTCCTCCGTGTACCCGCGCTCTTGCTCGGGGCGGTGCCGCCGCCTACGAGCAGAAAAGAGAAGTACTGCATTATGACACTAACGCGCACCGACAGTGAACGCTTCGGTGGTCTCAGCACTACGACGCCTCGATGCCAGCATACGAAGGGACGCTGGCATCAAGAAGCATTACCAACGCCACCTAGGTGGCGTTCACCGTACTCAGCACAGCGGAGCGTGGCCTCCGCCATTAGCTCTGAAAATGTTTCTGAAGTTGATCGCGGAGGCTGCAATTACGACGCGCTGTACGCGCTGATTTGACTCGGTGACGATTCAGTTAGGTGCTTTGTCTTGCGCGTTGTATTAGTGTGTCAGTTACGTGCTTCGTCTTTCGCGTTGTGCTAGCGTGTGCAGCGTAGTGCAGCTTCCATATGCACGACGGTTGCTCATGGTCATCGACGTTGGTAGTCGTGATGGAGGAGACGTGCCACCAGGCGTCAGCGTGGGTGCATCAACGCCTAAGGGCGCTTTAGCCACAAAACACCAATAGACATTATATATCAATGTGCAATAAACATTACACTACTTCTGTGAAGACACGTTTCACTTTCGTGTTCTATACCGATTCCTATATAAGAGGGATCAACCACATTTTTTTTGAAAATAGAATAGTACATAATTTTTCAGCCTTTAAACGCGTTGAGACTGCGATCGCTTAGTCCGCAGTCGCGGCTAGTGAAAATGCTGCACAAACCGCATAAGTGTGCGGTGTGGTGGGTGGTTTTGTTTTGTACATCTAGTTGTGTTGTTGCGGTACGATGGAAGCCACAACTCTTCTCCTGCAGGAGTATTTGCCTCTCCAAAAGAAGCTACTATTAAGTGTGTAAGTGCCTGGCACAATTTCTAGCAATGAAGACGTTGACGACGCGACGATCGTGAGGGTACGTGCCGTATGTTGAAGGCGGCGTCCGCTCCCGACCTGGATAGCATGCAGCTTCTCCTTTTAAATGAATTGTGCGAGCTGGAGAAAAAAATCACAGCATATCCACGGGGTGAATGATGATGAGTGGGCGAAGCTCCGGAGGGAATCATCGGTAAACCGTGAATCTTCCGTGTAATTCGCCCAGTCTCGCCTCACTAAATCGAACGATTGACTCGAACAATTACACGCGCCATATGTGACGTCATTCATATTTTATAACAGCGCCCTTCATTATAATTGCACCATCTCCCGCTTAAGGGGACGCTAGCACAAACGCGTTAGAAACGTGCAGTACTCTCTAGTAAGGGGGAGAGGCCACAGCGTCTTACGCAGCCGTTTCCACATGCCGGAGCGTGCACCGCGTTTGCCGACGCCATCACATGACTGCTGAGAGAGTATAACCC
The DNA here is from genome assembly GCF_013339745.2 of Dermacentor silvarum. NCBI lineage: Eukaryota > Metazoa > Arthropoda > Arachnida > Ixodida > Ixodidae > Dermacentor > Dermacentor silvarum. The sequence continues at coordinate 1,622,825 of NC_051156.1, forward strand.
CCGTATTCATAAACGCTCCTCGACTTGAACTTGACTTGCCACCGCCTTCAACGCGTTTCGAACGCGCTGCCCAAGGCGGTGGCAGAGAGAGAGAGAGAAATGAACTTTATTAAAGCACCGGCGGAGGTAGCAGGGTGCCACGCAGGGCCCTCTTCCTACCCGACTATATATGTGCAGTCATCAAGTTGCGTCTCGTCGCTTACGCCGGGGGACCCAACGTTCTCCACGAGGCTGTCGCCCCTGGGTCCCGTCGTGTGCGTCCCTGCGCGTTTGGCGAGCGAGAGCTGTCTCGATCCGCTGGACCGCCTGTAGTTGTTGCTCTGAGTCCTGAGCCGTTACGGCACTGGCAATGTCCGTTGGCAGTGTGCCTGGGTAGGCCGCTGCCTTTTCTGGATTCAGTTTACAATCCCACAACACGTGAGTTGGCGTGGCGGTCGCACTGTTACACACACTACACTTTGCGCTCTCGTAGACCTCGGGGCATATGAAGCGCGCGAGCGCAGGCGTGAGCACCGAGTTCGTTTGCAGCTGTCTGTAGAGTACCGCCTGTTCTCTGGTGAGCTGCGGGTGTGGGTCCGGCATGGAGCGACGTGCGCTCCGGTACCATTCCAGCACGTCCGCGTAGCTCGTTACCAGTTCGGCTTCTTCTTCGTCATCGTCGGTGGCTACTCCCTCCGCTAAGACGAGGGACGCTGGTGCCACCACGCGGCGAGTAAGACCTCGCGCAGCGGCGTTCGCAGTCTCATTGCGGTTTGGGGAGGTGCTCCCGAAGTAGCAGCCTTGATGCGCCGGGAACCATCGGAGACGAGTCCGCAGTCCGTCGGTGCACTGTCTGTCACTGCACTTCACAACGCGCACCGCACTGGCACACACATTATTTCTGCCGTAGTTCCGAACCGCTGTGCGCGAGTCGCTCAGGATCGTTGTACACTTGTTGTCGGCGAGGGCCAGCGCAATGGCGGCTTCTTCCGCCTGATGCGCTTGCTTCGCACGGACGCTGCAAGCACTGTAGATTTCGCCTGTTGTGGCGCGTATTGCTACGGCCACGTATGTGTCTTCTTTGTCTTTGTATTTAGCGGCGTCCACGTATAAGGCGCCGTTATCGTTGGCATGTGCTTCAGTGAGGGCCTTGGCTCGTGCGTCTCGTCGGCCTTGGCTGTGCTCCGGGTGCATGTTCTTTGGTAGGGGCGCCACCACCAGTCGGCGGAGGGCCCTTTTCGGGAGGGCGTGATGTCTCTTCGCTTCGTTGTCAGTAGTGTTCGTGCCTTGGCCTAGTCTGGCCAGAGTGCTTCGTCCCGTTCGTGTGGTTTGGAGTCTCTCGCGCTGAGATGTTCTTTGCGCTTCTGCGATTTCTTCGAGGGTGTTGTGCACCCCCAGCTCGAGCAGCTTGGCTGTGCTCGTGTAGTTGAATAAGCCGAGCGCAGCCTTGTATGTCCTTCTGATGGCCGCATTTATCCGGTCGCGCTCCTGTACTTTCCAGTAGTGGAACGCGCCTACGTAGGCAGCGTGGCTGATGGCGAAGGACTGCACCAGACGTAGTAGGCTGGCCTCCTTCATCCCTCTGTGGCGTGTCGCAACTCGCTTGATGAGTCGCGGGGCGATACCCATCTTAGTGATAATCTTGTCGACGGTGACGCCGTTGCTCCTACTGGCTTCGAGCACCATGCCTAGGACACGGAGCTTAGAGACTTTCGGAATGACGATGCCGCCTCTGGTTCGGAGCACGATCTTCTCCGAGTCTTCAGTAGCTTTCTTCCTATATCGCCCGGGTGGTGGGACGATCAGGAGTTCGGACTTTTGTGGCGAGCATCGGAGACCGGTGCCATCCAGCTGATCTTCTATTGTGTTCACTGCTTCTTGTAGCGCTTCTTCGATGTACCCGTCGCTGCCGCCGGCAACCCATAGCGTGATGTCGTCCGCGTAGATCGTGTAACGGACGTGCGGGACTCGCGCGTTTAGTCGCTCCGCAACTCCGATCATGACCAGGTTGAAGAGCAGCGGCAATATCACGGAGCCCTGCGGTGTGCCGACGCTTCCGAGGGTCATTTCTTCTAGTTGTAGGTTACTAAGGTGGTGGCAAGTCAAGTTCAAGTCGAGGAGCGTTTATGAATACGGGGGTAAGGCGGAGAGGCCACAGCGTCTTACACCAGCTTCTTACACGGGCCGTAACGCGCTAGCACAAAGGCGTTAGAAACGCGCAGTCTTTCGTTAATGTTGGGTATTTATTGTCATCGTGGTGCGTGTGTCCATGTGCGCTTCGTGGCGTAGTGACGAGCGCCGCGCGTTCGAAAGCGAGGGGTCCCTGGTTAGATTCCGCGCTACGGACACAACGTTTTGAATTTTTTTTCCTAAAAGTAGACGTGGCTACCTACTACTACGACGACGACGACTACTACTACTACATACTACAGAGGAGGGACAGACCCACACCCTAAGGAGCTTCGCCCCTAAAACAAGAAGAAGCAGAAGAAGGCTGGGAAAACCCCTGCCTCCAAGCAAGTTTCCCCGTTGCGTGCACAACGCTCCGGCGTGTGCTGCACGAGCGATGCTTGGTGTTCCAAAGCGCCGTCCGTGAAGATTCCACGCGGTTTTGGTCAAGTAGCTGGCGGTTTTACTATTGATCTTTGCTTTTTCAGCTAATTGTTTTTGACGCTTCTTTAGAATAGCTGTTAACATATTAGAGTAATTTCGTGCTCATCTGCAATGTCTCTCTCATCGCCAGGCCAGGAGGCATACTCCTGGTCGGCTTCCATTCCTCCCTCTGATTTGCCTGTGGCGCTTTTCTTACTCAGTGGGACAACCAGCGTACCTGTGGCTTTACTCCCGGGTGATGGCGGAATGATTCGCATGAAGATTCCCAAGGCGATTCAAACTTAATTGCGGATGGCCTCGGCCAATTTTTAACAGATCACAGAGGTTCGACAATTTGGCCGAGGGGGCATACTTTGCTGTTCGCCAGACCAGGCTTGTGTACAAGATTTACTGAAGTGCAATGTTTTTGCGACACATCCGGTGAGCAGCTACATTCCTCCTCACCTCGCATGTACCAAAGGCCTAGTCCGTGGTGTTGACATAAGTCTGTGTCCCGCAGAAATTTTGGTAATGTTTTCATCGGCACGCGTGATTTCTGTGCATCATTGCAGTCGTGTCGCTGATAATAAGCGCATTCCCACATAAACTGTATTTGCTACGTTTGCTGGCTTGAATCGTCCATCAGAAATTACGGCATGGCCACTCATATACCGAGTTGAACCTCTATCACCCCGTGTCCTTCAGTGTTTAAAATGCTGGCGGTTTGGACACTCCATAAAATCTTACAGATGAAACACACGATGCCGCGTTTGTGAAGAAGACCATAACTGAAATGAATGTTCTTTACGTGATGAATCCTGCTGCCTTTGCAGCGGTACTCATCCTGCAGATGAGCCTAACTGCCCTGCAAGTACAAGATAACTACAAATCCTTGAAATAATTGATAGACGCCGATGCTCCCGTCGCGAGGCCATTGCAGAAATTCAGAGTAGGACTCAAGGATATGCTGGTATAACGGCCCGTCAAACATTAGCTATGGATAACTGAATCTCTCAGGCTGTTGCGGCTTCCGTCGAAATGGCGTTGGAAAAAGCGATGGAACGCATTATGGTGAACCTCACCGATTCCCTTGTTCAGGCAATGTCCACACAATTCGGTCAGTGGTTTCAAATTGCTAATAAAACCAACACTGAGGGTGAGGTGCCTGTTCTACAAAAAGTCAATCTAGTCAAGTGTCGACCGCGATACCAACGATAAACAACGATGTTGCAAAGCCACCAACTCCTGGGAAAGTTGACCACACCTGCCTTTCAGACACAGATGCGACCGAAAATCAAGATGTTGAAAAAAGACCCCCGATCGCTTAAACGCACAAGATCACTGGTAAACAAAAAATCTAGCTCTCCCACCAACTCAAGGGCTAAAAAGTACGTGAGAGAGACGCCTACTAAGAAAGACTTCTTAAAAGAGAGCGTTGTAGACCAAGCAGTCTCTGCTGCTCTGCTTTCTTCACCGTAGGGAGCTTAACAGTAATTCAGTGGAACTGTCGTTCCATACTTTCCGCTGCAACAGATTTATTATATCTTGCTTCTAAATATTCTCCAGATATTATTATTTTTCAGGAAACTTGGCTTACTGCTGATCAAAATTTTAATCTAAAAAATTTCCGATGTTTTTGATTGGATCGCCTTTCCCGAGGCGGTGGTTTAGCTATGTTTGTGTCAGCAAAGATCTGCCATAAAGCTACGATAGCACATCAGATGATGTCACCAGAATTTGAGATGTTAGTATTGGATATAACGCTTCCTCGTTGCACGCCATTGTCCCTAGTTAACGCGTACTTCCCTGCAGGGGTGCAAGATACCCGTTATCTCGATACCACTATTGCTTACAGTCAGAAAAACGTCATACTGGCAGGCGACTTTAATTCCCACCATGTATCGTGGGGTTTCCGAACGGATACTTGTGGCAAAAGGTTTTGGGATTGGACTTTATCAAATCATTTCTCTTGTTTAAATTCCGGAGTACATACTTTCGTTCGCGGTCAGTCACGTTCTGCCCTGGATCTTACGTTTGCCAGCTCGAGCATTTCAATCACCTCCTGGAACACAGTTGACTCCGGTACTAACAGTGATGATCTACCTATAATTTTTGAACTGGTTACTCCGTCAACTTGTTTAGATAATCATGTGCGCACTTTTGTAAATTACTCAAAATTTAAAAGTGTGTTAAAATCAGTTTTAAACGCTCAGGAAGGCATGGAGAAGGATATTAAGGCAATGAGCCTTCGTTCAATACTAAAACAAACATAAAAAAGTCTCAATTTGTCGTACCATCTACTAAAGGTGGTTCTTATTGTCCATGGTAGAATTCTGACTGTGAGCGAGAGTTTAGACGTCGAAAAGATGCATGGAAAAAAATTTTATATAACCAATGCCCTGTAAATTGGGCAGATTATACGTATGTAGCTGCTACATTTAAGCGAACAGTCGCAAAAGCAAAGGATGATTACAATTCGAAACACTACACATATCTTTCTAAGTCTAGTAATAAAAAAGCTCTGTTTAAATTTCTTCGATCCCGTAAAGTTATACCAGCCCCAGTGAACATTGACTCAGTCGTTCTATCAACAAAGGAGTTGTCAGAGTCACTTGAGAAAATTGCTAAAGGTCTAGCGCAGCGATTTACACATAAATTGCCTACAGGACTATCGAAACCTCCCTCGGGAGACGACTTTGTGGAAGTCACATTGACAGAGCTTGAAAACATAATTATATTATTAGCGGCGTCAGCCCTAGGCCCAGATGGAATTACAACACGAATGCTCAAAGTTTTGTTTGATTATGCGCCTCAAGACCTATTAAATATAGTAAATTTCTCTCTAAAAAATTCCTGGATTCAAAGAGAGTGGAGGGTAGCTAAAATTATTCCACTGTTGAAGAAAAAAGCAGCTGGACTTAACCTAGACAACATAAGGCCAATTTCTCTTACTTCCAATGTCGTAAAATTAATAGAAAGGATTGTTCATGGGCGCATAACACATTCTATGCAGGACGATACAATTCTCAGTCCTTGTCAGATTGGATTTCGTCCCGGGCACTCGATATGGTGCGCTCATGTAGATCTAGAGAGCCGCATTACACTAGCTCGTCGCAAGCGAGAGTATGCAGCTTTGGTGACGCTGGATGTGGCAAAAGCATACGACACTGTAGAATATCTTATTCTATTCAATAAACTGAAGTCTACGAACTTACCGAAGTATATTACCCCATGGATATATGAATTTATGAGAGAAAGAGAATTTTATTGTTATCAACACGGCATTTCAACGTCTAAATACAAGAAAACAAGATGTGTACCACAGGGTGCCGTTTTTTCACCCCAATTTGTTTGGAAACAAGACAAGGTTTCCCCTCCTGCTGCTCCTCCGGCCTCGAAGTAGTCACAGGCGTGCACAAGCACTGCTATAGAGACGCCTGTACAGGAGGCCCCCCACTCATGCACCACCAGCTGAGGGTTTCCAGCTGGTGTTTTCCGAGGCCGATCGCCGCCGCGCAAGGGCCCCGGCGAGTGCTGCCATCCCGGTGGTCCCCGCCGTCATCGGCACAGCCCTTTTCCGCCCATCCATGGTGGGTGGTACTTTCCGAGGAGACCACGCCTCTCTCTAGCGGCGGTGCTCTCAGCGCGGCCAGGTGTTGCCGCTGTGAGAGTAAATCACAGGCGCAACATCGTGGCCATCGACGCCACCACCCCGAGGTGCTTGGAGGAGCTGCTGGCCACAACGGAGATTCGGGGAATACCGGTGACTGCCCGGCAGCCTGCCGAGCGAGGCAGGAGCACAGGATTCGTCCATGGGGCCGACGGCATCCCCGCGGGCGTGGACCTGCTGGGGGCCATCGAGTCTGGTGTCCCAGTGCTGGCTGCTACCAGGGAGGGTGACACCATCACGATCAGGTTCGCGGGGCTGGTTCCTCCTGAGCATGTGAGCCTCTACAAGCTCCGGTTCAGGGTGCGACCGTCCAGACCGCGTCCACTGCAGTGCCAGCAGTGTGGCCGCTTTGGGCACGTGGCCGCCTCCTGTGACTCACCATCCAGCTGTCGACACTGTGGGAGGTCTCAGGAGCAGGGAGACACCTGCCCCAACGCGGCCCACTGCAGCAGCTGCGGTGGCAACCACCCCGCAAACACTCCTGCTTGCCGCAGGTGGCAGGAGGAACGCAGGGTGGCAACCATCTTGGTAGCTGCCCCTGCTCCCCTCTCCCGTCGTGCAGTCCGCGCCGGTGTGCGGGAGGAGACCCAGCAGGCAAAGGCCGCCTCAACGCCCGTGCAGGGCCTCTCATACGCACAGGCACTAGCCGGCCAGGCGACCCAGCTGAAGGTGGCCCCCCACGGCCAGCTCCCCACACCAGCCCCACGGAAGGCTCTACGCCAGCCGCCAACCGTTCCTGTGACCGAGCCCCCTACAACCCCAGCATCGCTGGCATTGCCTGGCCCGGACCCTCGGGACCAAATCATTGCCAGCTTGCAGTTCACCCTGAAGGCCATCGGGGCGATGCTGCCTGCTGAGAGCCCCCTCCGAGCCCTCTGCCTCCAGGCAGGTTGCATGTCAGCAGCTGCACAGCAACATGCCTGACAACCTCCCAAGGACCAACCGCCGTCGCCCGAGTGTTCTCCAATGGAACACCAACTCGCTGCGACGACGGCACGCAGAGCTGTGCGCGCACCTCCTGCAGTGTGACTTCGATGTCCTCGCACTGCAGGAGATGTATGCTGTGGCCGAGGACCTGCGGCTTCCTGGCTACATCGGCTACTCGGGCGCCACCACCTGTTCGACGCAGAGCTGCACAGATGCACCCTGCCTGGAGGATGCCCACAAGAGGGGGAAGCCGAGGACGGCGCTCTACGTCCGCAGCAGCCTGGCCCGCACGCTGGTGGCGGTCACCGACGTCGTGGGAGGCGCCATGGAGTGCTGCGCTCTCACGGTCGTGTCCTGCCTTGACAGGCAGGACACGACCGTGGCAAGCATCTACGTCCGTCCTGGGCAACAATGGGACCCCTCCAGCCTGGTGCGGCTTGCAGCACGCCTCGGTGGGCAAGCAGTCCTATGTGGTGACTTCAATGCCCACCACACCGACTAGGGCAGCCGCAGGTGCACCCGCCGAGGCAGGGACCTCTGCAATGCCATCAGCCGTGCTGGCCTGATGGTGCTCAACAAAGGAGGACCCACCTACGTTCGCCGTGGGGTGAGCACAGCCATCGACCTCTCCCTCACCACCGAGAAGCGATCGTACGACTGGGCTACAACTCCTGACACTTGGGGCTCTGATCACTTCCCGAACTTGATCACCCCCGTGTGTGGGAGAAGGCCGAGGTCATGGACATACCACGCCACAGACTGGTCCCTGTTCAGGAAGCGCTGCAGTGAGATGCTCGATGGCTGTGACTTCCTGAGCGCCATCACGGAGTGCGCCCAGGCAGCCACAGTCCAGTGCTCTGCTCAACCGTACACCCCTGCCGCGGATCTCCTTCTACTCAACCTCCGTGCATCCAGGCGCCGCGTGGAGCGCCGAGCAACCCGGACGGGCAGCGCAGAGCACTGGACAGAGTACAGGAGGGCGGACGCCCGCTGCAGACGACAGGCCAGGCGCAGAAGGAACCAGCGCCACCATCGAGGACCGCTCGAAGGGCCACCTGGCCTGGCGCCTATTAAAGTCCCTGACCGGCAGGAAGGCGAACCGCTACCCCGTCCTCGCGGTGGCCATTTCGCTGGGTATCAGTGAAGCGGCACTGGCGGAGTTACTGACCGCTTCGCCCCCCCCCCTGCCACCCTTACTGCTGCCACCCTGCCGGTCGGTCGTCCCCCTGCCAGCAAGCCTACCTCCCTGCTGGAGCTCCATCCTGAGTGGTCGGCCAGCCAGATGGCGGCCATCTGCCAGGACCCATTGACGCTCCACGAGCTGCAGGCGGCCCTGATGAGGGGAAAGCGTCGCATGTACCAGGAGCAGATGGAGTGACACTCCAGATGCTTCGCAACCTGGCCACCAGTGAGCAACGACGCTTGCTCGATTACTACAACAAGATCTGGCGGTCAGGGCAGGTGCCGGAGGCCTGGCGCACAGCCATCGTGGCCCCCATTCTGAAGGGCAAAAAGCCGGCCGGCGAGCTGTCTTCATACCGACCGGTCTCCTTCTACACCCACCACGGAGATCGACGCTTCTGCGTGCTTATCAAAATAAAGTTTTGTCTCTCTCTCTCCCTCACCTCCGCTGCCTGTAACGTGATGGAGGCCATTGCTCTGGCACGGCTCGAATGGGTGGCCCGCGCCTGCGGGTTCCTCGCGGACCAGCAGACAGGCTTCCAGCGCCGAAGGTGCACTGCGGACTCCATCGCTAACGTCGTCTCCACCCTGGAGGACGCCAGGGCCAGCGGAGACCTCGCCATGCTCCTCCTCATCGATGTCAACGGGGCGTTCGATGGCCTACCGCATGCGGTCGTCCAGCAGGCTCTGGACCTCCTGGGCATTGGCGGCAACCTGCGGTGGTTCCTGTCATCGTTCCTGAACAACCGCACCATCAGGGTCCGCGTGGGCCACGCAAGGAGCACTCCCCGTCCGGTGGCAGCAGGCGTACCACAAGGGTCAGTGGTGAGCCCATTTCACTTCAACCTCGCCCTGGCCCGCTTCCCTGCTACACTGCCGGCCGACCCCCACTACAAAGTGGAGTGCTCCGTCTACGCGGACATCGCCCTGTGGGTGCGGGGAACGCCACAGTTCAGCCGTCACGTGCGCCTGGCCCTCCAGAGAGCCCTGGACGCCACATCCGCCTACCTGGGCAGCATTGGTCTTGCGGTGTCGACGGGGAAGACGGTGGCCTTCCTCGTCCACCCGAAAGCAGCTGCGCGACGCTCGGCTCCCCAGCTGCAGCTGGAGGGCGTGCGTATCCCATGAAGTACGACCTGTTTCGTACCTTGGGCTGCGCATCGACCACTGGCTAACCTGGCAACCGGCTGTCGGGGCCATGCAGGCGCAGACGATCCGGGTCCCCAAGGCCGTGTCACAGCTCCTTGCCCGCGGAGAGGGCTGCTCCGTCAGGTGGGCCCTACGGCTCTACGAGGCGGCGGCCACATAACGTCTGCGGTACGCTCTCGCGCTGGTGGCGCTGCCGCCAAGTCGCCTCGGAAAGTTGGAGCTGCAGCCCAGGGCGGCCATCCGGCTCTGCCTGGCCGTCCCACGGAGCTGGCGGATCGCCGCCACCCTTGCAGAGGCGGGAGCATGGCCCCTGTCGCTCCTCTTTCTGCAACAGGGACTAAGCCATGTCGACCGCCTCCACCATGCTCCTGACGGCAGAGACCTGCTGCGTCGCCTCCAGTCCCGTCCATCCTCAAGGATGGGCCAGCTATGCCGCCTCTACGAGGAGGTAGTTGGCAACCCACCGGCGAACGCGGTACAGCTGCCCCCACCACAGAGACCACCAGTCCTGATCACCACGGAGCTCCCCGGGACCTCTAAGAGGCGCTCGCCTACCTGTGCCTTGCAGCAGACAGCTGCCAGCCTCCTGGACGAGACTCTCGGAGACCACCTCCTGGTGAACGTACGTCGACGGTTCAGTGGTCCCAGACACCGGCTCTGCCACGGTGGCTTGCACGGCACCTATCCTGCAGAAGAGCAAGCAGTGTCGTCTGCCCAGACATCCCAGCTCGACAGCAGCGGAGTTGGCAGGCCTCCACCTGGCCGTCGATCTACTCACCGAGGAACTCCCTGACGTGCCGGCAGCCATCCTCGGCTTACAGAGGCCAGAAAGCGCCAGTCTTGGCATCGCCCTGCTGTCTACCTGGCTGATGGCGTTGCAGGATGCAGGCCACCCGGTATCCCTACACTGGATCCCCGCCCACGTAGGGATCTCGGGCAACGAGGAAGCCGACACCCTGGTGAAAGACGACCACCACGCCACTGTGCCCCTCAGCCGGGCCGTGACGGCCCGGCCGAGGGGCCTTAGTCTGGCTTCACCAGACTTAGGCTACGGCGACACCTGGTGACCGACCAGCCAGACAAGCGGGTGTCACTGGGATGCCCCCCACGCCCACTCCCCCAGCGAGGCCTAGCTCGCAGGGAGACTTCGCTCCTGCTCCGGCTCCAGATTGGCTGCAGCTGGACGGCAGCACGCAGCCATCGCCTTGGACGAGCGGCGTCCCCGGCCTGCGCTTCCTACGGGGAGCCGGAAACCACGGAGCAACTCCTGCTGGCCTGCCCGGCGTACCTCCAACAGCGGTGCCCACTCCTGCCGGAGTTCCGCCGCCTGGGCCTCCCCTCTGGCATAGAGGAAGATCTCTTCCCCGGCCGACATCACCTTTCTGCACTTCGAGGCGTCATGGAGTACTTTGACTCGCCAGGGCTCTCCGCGCGCCTCTAAGACCAGATTTCTGCAACAGACGGTTAGCCTCGCGGCCTCCCAACCCACCCCAGACGTGACAGGTCCGGAACAACACCCCTGCGGTCTAAGCTGCACTCTAAGGCCTACCATCTCGGCCTGATACGTGCCGCCACAGCCTGCCGGTTTGCCTCGCCCAGCCATGGTGACGACTTCACCCTAACCCCTTTCTCCCCCACTTTGCCCTCCCTGTTGGCGCTGAGCCGTGCTCCCTCAAGGGCTGCAGAACCTTTCACTTTCCACACGAACCACTTACTACTGCTGGAACGCGTTGTCCGCATTGGAACGCGGTGTCGGTGTTGCAAGCTGCGCTATACAACACGCAGTGAGCCTACTGCATGCATACAGAGGATGCCGGTGCGCGGATTCTAATGAGCTTGACGAAGTATGACTGTGGAGAACTTGCCTTGAGTCCGTCTTGCGAGGCCAGGAAAGATCTCGTGACGGTGGTGTTGCGCATGCGCCAACATTCTATGTAAGCCATCAATATGTAAGCCATCAAGACGCAGTCAATCGGCCAGCTTCGCTGTGTCTTGAGCTCTGTGCGGCCAAGTGCAAGCTTTCACTTTTTTCCCGGTGAGTATAAGGTATAACTTGCTTGCTTATTCACATAAATTCTCAGACAACCCACCTAGTGCTAGAAGAACATATACAAGTATGCGAACACGAAAGTTGAGCCACTTAACTGGTGCAAATAGCATTGAAAGTAAACTGTACGGACAATATAAAATGTTCTGCATTTCTGTTTTGTTTTTCACATCCCACTGACAAATGATCAGAAATTCAGAATCCGCGTAGACTCAAAGCATTTATCTAAGAATAATGAACACTCGAAAGTCTCAATTTCATTAGTTAGGGTAATTGTGCGATAACGTACGGCAGAATATTCTACTTGCTTGAAAATATAACGAAGAAAAATAATGTCAACCAGTATTGAGTTGCCCTATGCTTTAACACGCAAAAAAGTTGTAAATGTGAAGTTGTAAAGTGGTAGCATTTATTTGCTACCACTTCATTTAAGTAATCTAACAACTTTATGAAAAATTATTTAATTTTCATTTTTCTTATAATATGATCACGCACAGTGGCACATCAGTGGCCGCTGTCGAAAATCTACATATTTTTGTGCAGCAACAACATATTGCAGATGGCGCTGGGAGACTGTTTTGCTCAGCTGTGCCCTTGACGATCAACTTTGGGCTGTCCAGTGGGCCGAGGAAGCCACCAGGACTCAAAAACTCAAGGCCGTCACCAAGGCGGGACCATTTGCCCGTCCCACAAACTTGCAGGGCCTTTCAATAAAGTTCTTTGACAAATGATGTGCAGAATGCTAGACCATTTGCACAATCGTCCACTAACGCAACTAAAAGCTTTCTCCCAGGCAGCACGACAGCACTGGGCCAAGCATGGTCCAATGCTCGCAGAAATTGGTACGAACTTTGGCCCAATCTTGGCATCATGGCAAAGTGCAACCTGATCCAAGGTCCACCCACTGTTCGAGCCAAGATTGGCCGTACAGTTTGCCATTGTAGAATCCAATGTAGTTCAAGCATAGAGCCAGTGCACAGCCATCCTGTATCCCGTCTTTCAAGAACATACAGTGCTCAGCCATTCTGTATCCAACATGTTTCAAGAACATCCAGTGCTCAGCCATTCTGTATTTAACGTGTTCCAAGAATATCCAGTGCTTAGCCATTCTGTATCTAACGTGTTTCAAGAATACCCAGTGCTCAGCGATTCTGTATCCAACGTGTTTCAAGAATACCCAGTGCTTAGCCATTTTGTATCCAATGAGTTTCAAGAATATCCGGTGCTCAGCCATTTTGCATCCAGTGTGTTTCAAGCATAGCCTGTACTCAGCCATTCTGTTGCTTGTATGCTAGCGTGCTGCCTATACAATTAGTAGCGAAGAAAATGTGATGAAAATAAGTGCGGGAAGGAAACTTCCTGCAGAAACAGGCAAAGCGTAAACGAAAATATAATTTATTTAGTATACTATTTACAGTACTATTTACAATACAATTCTTGAACTGATGCAGGCATCAGGAGGGGTGCTCAGCTCCAGGGGCAGCAGCAGGAGGAGGGGCAGGGGCGGCAGGGGCTGCAGCAGGGGAAGGAGCAGGGGCAGCAGCAGCCGGACAGGAGGGGCCGACGGGGGACTTGCCAGGGACCTGAGGGCAAGGGTGGGGCAGGGAGAGGGCAGCAGTGGGCAGGCAATGAATCCTGCCCCGAAGGGAGGGATCATCGTGCTGCTCTGCTGTAAACGTTTCTGCGAAACGCCTCTTCCTGCCACCACGGCTGTCCACAGACCCTGGCAACCACTTAATGAAGTCCTGTGCTTGTGTCAGGTCGCCCCCCCCCCTTTCGCACAGATGACATCTGCACACAAACATGCAAAGACCACAATTAGTACATAGAGCATGCACCGTAAAGATCACCCACAATAGAGCAGGCAAACACATTCAACAAAAGAAAACCTTCAAGAGACTTAGTGAAATAAGTTGCTAAGTCTTTAGCACACAGTTTATCTGACAGAATTTGCAACCGCAGCCAACCTTATTGAATCGAGGTTCGCAGCATTCTCAGCGGCGAAATGCACGATACGCAAAGTAATGCTGCGGATAATTAAATGCTATCGCCTTCCCCGCCATGAAAATTCTTGATCCATTTACAGGATCTTCATCCCTGTTGCCTTCGTTGACATTCTTGTTTTTCCACCCTAACATAGCGTTAACGTCATCAGTGATGATCACACCATGTCTTTACTAACCGAGACATATTCAACTGTCTCACCCGCTGATGCTAAACGTGTAAGCTGCCTGGTGTGATGCAATTCATCGGCATGCTCGTCAAGCAATTCACCTAAGCTGCCATTGGTGCTAGTGCAGAGCACACTTTCGCAATTTCTGCAAGGGCAGTGGTGACTGAGTATGTGGCTTTCATTGTAAAAAATGAAATCAGCCAACAGGGACGCTCAAATTTCTTCATTGCAGAAGTTGACAATTTATATGAAAGGCACGATTTTGGCAAGGACAACCTCTTGTTATGCAAGCCATTTCGCTGTAGAGGAGTTCAGCTGTATACACAATACTTCAACAATGCAAAAGGATGACTGAGGAAGCTTTACCTGTGACTATCCGGCATAACTTCAAATTGATGAATGCCCTCTTCCCCTTCCTGCTATGAAGGCTGTAAAGCACTTGGACGGGGTGCGCCATTACAGCCTTCATGGCATACGATGCCACCACGCGCAGTGACTTCCCTCCTATTTGCAGGAGGTGCTTGCGCTGCAAAAGACAAAAATTGCCAGAGATGTGGAAATGAGCATTGTATACGGCAATGTTTTGAAGTTGAAAAATCTACCCAATACTACCAGAATATAATTTACTGCGAAGTGAAGTGAATTTTTAGCTGAGTGCAAAGCAAAACATTTTTGCTGGAAGAGGTTTGTGACGCAATGCCCTTTAATTGTAAATGTGCTCTACAACACCTTAGAAACACAACACCTACAACACAGGAAGAAACACAAACACGAAGTGAATAAGGTCTTGTCTGTTCTGTGCATTTCATGTTTGTGTTTCATAACCCTTAGCACAGCAACTATGTTTCATAGTAACTACCTCTCCAAGCTTTCACTATCATTTGTAAGCGCACCAACTCTACTCCCATGCAAATTCCCAATGCATAATTAGGGGATGTGGCATTAGAGTGCAGGAAAGCCAGATCTACATACGTGTGGCACAAAACAGCTTAAAGGCATACCGACATGATATTTTCAGACCTTCACATTTTGCGTTAAAGCAACTGACAACCAGTTTTTAAAGACGTAGTTTTGTGGTAACCAAAAGTTAACCCTCAGCAATGTTTGCACCTGCAGCTTCGCAAATTGTGAAAGCAGCCTATCATTCTGCTTCACAGGAGTGAGTGCAACTGCAGTTAACTGCCTACATTTTGGCCTTTTCAACCACTTTTGAAGATATAAAGCTGGTACAATAAGTTTTCATTGTCGTACAAACCTTACATTTGTACAGCGTTTTTCTTTGTTGGTTCTCCACCCTTGGTTCTCCTCAAGAAAAGTAGAAAGTTACCTATCAAGAAAGGGGTCAGGCAAGGAGACACAATCTCTCCAATGCTATTCACTGCATGCTTAGAAGAAGTATTCAAGCTCTTAGACTGTGAAGGCTTAGGAGTGAGGATCAACGGCGAATATCTCAGCAACCTTCGGTTTGCAGATGACATTGTGCTATTAAGCAACAATGGAGACGAATTACAACAAATGATTGAGGACCTTAACCGAGAAAGTGTAAGAATTGGGTTGAAGATGAATATGCAGAAGACAAAGATAATGTTCAATAGCCTGGCAAGGGAACAATAATTCAGGATCGCCAGTCAGCCTCTAGAGTCTGTAAATGAGTACGTTTATCTAGGTCAATGGACCTTTATCACGGGCGTCTTCTGCGCATGCGCACCGGAAATGATTTGGCGGCGCCTCTCGCAGCAAGCGACCAAAGCATTTTTGGTGGCTTCCGGTCTCTCTCTCTCTCCGTTCGACGCAGCCGAGGAGACTTCCCGTGGTGGCGCGTCCGGAGAGGCTTGTTACGTCGCGTGCCTGGCACTCTTCACCTGCATTTTTTTGCCGCTAACGACGGGATCGCAGTCATATCATTGTGATGCCGCAACGATGTGCGGCTGTAGGCTGCACAAATTCCAGCGGCAGGCCTCCGAACATGAGATTTTTCAGATTTCCAGCCGCATCCCTTCAGGAAGCGAGACGAAGAAAATGGATTCACGCCATACGTCGCGTGAACCCTGACGGATCGCCGTGGCAACCGACAGCAAACTCCCGCGTGTGTGGCACTCACTTCCAAACAGGTAAATACACTATGATTTGTTTTCACCTGCTATTCAATGATATCATACCTGCCATGCGGCTGCGGCGATGCCGCGGGCGCTCGGTCGGCTACAGCGCTTTGCTGCTGCGAGATCGAATACCGCCCGCGGCGACCGTATTTCGATAGAAATGAAGCGTAAAAACACATCTACTTGCGTTGTAGTGCACGTTAAAGAACCTGCTGTGATCAATATTAATCCGGAGCCATCCACTGCGGTGTGCCTAATAAACAGAAAGTGGACTTGGCGCGTTTTCTAACGCTACCGCAGCAGGGGGCAATCGAAGTGCTTACCGCGCGCTGTTCCTGATATCTACGTCACTTTTGTCTTAAGCGTAACAGTACCAGTGAAACCTTTAAGCAATGCATCACGGGTTTGAATGGTTCGTTTTTATTCTCGCAGGAGCGCCATCACGATTCATCACCCACCCGGACTACGTACCGTCGATCTTCGCGCATGCAAAAACGGTACATCGTGGATCCATCGCTCGCTTCGATAGAGCGAAGAGTCGGCAAGGTATTCACTATCTATTACGCGGATTGAGGGTTACCATTTAGTACTCTGTATATTTTTACGCTGTAGTCGGCACTTGGTTTCATAGTTAACCCAATCTTAATGGATTGCTGCCTCATGAATGTGCTGTTTTTTGATGCGGTGACTGAGCACTTCTTTTTCGAGCAATTTAAACTTGTTGTGCACCTGCTTGGCTATTGTCATTGCGCTGGTTGTTTCACCGCAAATCGTTCGCATTTTTTATCCGCTTATTTGTTCTTTTTCATTAGTTGCAAGACCACCAACCACAAGTCAAGATGTTAGCAGCGCCGCATCCACACCACTGAGTACAGCAACTAGTACAACTAGTTGTCCACTACTAAACGACCTTGCCGATGGCGTGATACCAGGAACACCATCGAGAACAACAGCAAGCCATAACACAACACCAGAGAATGCTTCCTCAGATGGTGCTGCAATCGATGACATTGATGATGGGTCGGGTGTACGCGACCAGGGCTGCCAAACTGATGATTTTTCTGCAGATCGCATTCGAATGCTGGAAAGCAAATTAAGTGCAGATAGACGAAAAATTCAAGAATTGGAATCGAAATTGAAAGCTGCTGAGGAACACGCAGTTCTGTGGCAAGGCTATTACTATGAGCTCAATGCCAGAACTTTGTGTCTAGAGAACATGCAAGGCACTAAGGATATGATCTATTACACAGGGCTGCCTTCTGTGCAAATATTTCATGACATACTCTGCTTAGTGTTAGAAAATAACCCCCAGTTTGCAAAAGATACGGGAAGTAAATCCCTCAGTGCTGCTGAGCAGATGTTCATGGTGCTTGTTAGATTAAGAACAGGCATGGCCACACGCGAGATGGCTAGAAACTTCTCCATCTCTATGTCGACATTTAGCCGGATGTTTTCTGAATGGGTTCTAATCTTGCAGGAGCAACTCACTGAAATAACTGCGTTTCCCACACTTTCTGACGTGCAGCAGTACGTGCCACCTCATTTCAGACGTTACCCAAATACACGCATAATACTTGACACCACAGAAGTGCGTATTCAAAAGCCTTCAAGTTTGACTGCCCAGAGACGGACTTTTTCGCAGTACAAGGGTGCCAACACAATGAAGTGTCTTGTAGGGGCTACTCCTGACTGCTACATTACCTTTGTCTCTCCATTATATGGGGGAGGAACTAGTGACAGAGCTATTGTGCAGCAGTGTAAATTACTTGACTTAATGGAACCAGGTGATGGTGTGATGGTTGACAAGGGGTTCAAGGTGGAAGATTTGCTACCACGTGATGTTGTCCTCCACATGCCCCCATTTCGTATTCCTGGTGAAGCACAGATGAGTGCTAAGGATGTTGAGGCCACTAAACATGTTGCAAGTGCACGGGTGCATATCGAAAGAGTCATCAGGAGGATAAAAGAGTTCCATATATTGGATAAGCCCATACCGATCAACATGCTAGACATAGTAAATGCCATTTGTACTACATGTGCTTTGCTCTCTAACTTCAGACGACCGCTGATAAATGATGACAAGAATGCAGAGGCTGACACCGAGTGACGAAACTGGAAAGAAGAGTGTTTATTCACAGCACTTAAAAGACAACTTGTATGTATTTGTTGCCACCATGCATGAGTCTCACAAGCTTCTTATTTTCATCTTCAAGTTGTCCTCGTCACACTTGTCAACAACATAGAATCCTTGGGCATACTTTTTGTATGAAACATACCCTGCACCTGTTGTATACAGAAATCCAAGGCGCCTGATGCGTCGTGTTAGGAGCTCTGGGACGACTGCTGCCTTGTACACATAGAGAAGACCTTCAAGGATATCTTCCCAGATTGCCTTATTGAAGTATATACGCTCCACTGACATGCGGTGTTGGCACTCGGTATGATTTGTCCAAATAACAAAATCACGCCATGGTTTCTTGGTGATTCCCAGTTGTCCCTGCACCTGATAAAAATATGCATGGTCTCGTTTCAACGTGACCTCCCCATCAATGATTTCGGCGCAGAATGCTCTGTCTTGGCAAGCATCAGCAACTCTTTGGCCAGCTTTTGAAGCGGGGCACTTCACCTCAAGAAGCCCAATTTCATTTGCTTCTTTAACTAATCGATCAGGTGATGCAGCAATAAAGCAATAACGTTCATGGACTTGGACTCCCGTCCCCACAACTTCAATGTTCTTGTCGTACAGTTCCATCAAATTTATGTACTCCTGTACTGCTCTGGCCTCGTTCTGCAGCCCATACAATCTAGGGTCACCCTGCTTCAGAACCTCATTACGAGGATAAAGTATTTCTTTTACAAGCCCTTCAGGCTTTTGGCAGTGGAGAGCTCTGCGAAAGTTTGATGCAGTCAGCCTGCCAGTTCTTTCGGCTCGCCAAGCAGGGTTCTGGCTTTGGCCCAGTGTCTTGATGCGCACTTCCTCTCTCTGCATGGCTGTTAGGGGCATCTGGTTCTTGAGGAACTCTTCAAACAACTGGAGGCATTTTGGCGAGTGCAGGTCCTCTGTGTCAGCAATGGAGCTCACATTTTTTAACGGCGCCGGCTTTCCTTTTGTGTATCTTCCACACAAGCTCAGGTTCATGTGCGGCAATCTTGTCTCTAAAGACCGCAAGACAAGCCTGTCCAACTTTTGTCAGGTTTGGTTGACGTTCACGCTTGATTTTGGCCTGCACTGTTTTGTTTATGACATGCTTCTTGAAAGTTATTTCTGCCAACGGTTTGGTCACTAGGTGGTTGTGACCTGCAAATAAACAAATATAGTACATGTAAAAACTTCACAACTGCTCACACAGCTAGCTTGCAGCTGCTGTGATACGTGCTTATATGTTCACTTGTTACCATGTTGTTTCACATTACTTGCAAAAATATTAGATTACGCTTAAATGTTGTAACAAAGATGTACAAGCAGAAGACACACTGAAGCTGCTTAACGATAATATTTGTTCATCCACCTGCATTCACCACTTGCCTATGCGCTGTTTGATGATTGTTTACTCAATAAATAAAGCTGTACTGTGTTCTAAATAAAATGAGTGTCTCACCTTGCGTTGGTGCCATCCATCTACATGGAATGCTTGTGCAGGACGGTGTCTGAATGCCACGGATGGCAAACAGAAGAGCAGCAACATGCTGGCACCTTTGGCTCTGGCTGCAAGATACACAAAGAAGAATAAAAAGAGATGAAACTGTGAAACCCAGTGAAAGATTCCAAACAAAGTATTTCATTGACAGCACAGACCATAAACAACTTTCTAGCAGCGCCAAGTTTCCAAAAGCAACAGCTTGATCTTGGTTAATGTGTTCATATTTGATGCAGTACGTGCAGCGGGAAAAGCAACGTTATGTGCACTGCTCTTTCCTGTTCGTCCTTCACCTTTTTGCGCTGCACATACGATTACACCATGTTTCCAGCTGCGTGGGCGAACTGCTTGACGGTGGTGTCACCCATTCTTTACACGATTTATGCGTGGTTGCGACCTATTTCGTTATGCATAATGTCCTGCGCCGTCGGATAAGTGCTTGTAGTGCTTAACGCTGCGAAATCGCCCGCAGCTTTCGCCTTGCTATCCTCATCTCACCGGCACTTTCGATCGCGATCGAGCACGATCCACATCGAGTGAGGGAACTCAATCGCAAGCTGCTGCCTGCTCCCTAAAGCTCAGAGAACCAACTCAACGGAACCATGCAGCAGCGATCATTTTTTCGATCGGAATCGAAAGTGCTCACGCGAACGCGTTTTAGTGACGCGATCACAACTGTACGTCAGCTAATGAAACTGAAATAAAGTGGCGTATGATGTAAAGCCATCAACATGGCTCATAAAGGCAAACATACCCAGCAACGCAGTCGCAATGTGCTTGGACAACTGCTGTCGTATCATCCTGCCGAAGCGCTGCAACTTGCTTGTAGTGACCAGCTTTCATGGAGCACAAACATATGCTACGCAGCACGACGAGTTCGGGGCCGGCAGGTTGACACTGCGTCATACACTCGATGCGGCGAATGTACCGCTCTTCTTTAAACATCCAGCCTTTCAGTAGCTGGCGGTGTGACTCTCCAAAATGGCTGTCGATCACGTCGCTCGTCACCTGTGGAACGGACGACAAATCGGTGCTCCACTGACCGCTGGAATCGCGAAGCTTCTTCATGCCTTCCGCCGAAAACATGCTGCAAATGCTCCGCGACAGCAAGCGAGCTGCTTTACAAGAAGTCGAGGAGCTCTACCGCGTTCTTGCAAAAACTGTCTGAGGCAGAAACGTGAGACACTCGGCACAAAGCGTAGGCGAACCAAAGCCGTCGCGTTGGGGAGAGAGAAAGAGCCCCCGTGTGAGGGGGTCCGCAAGCCCCCATTCGCGCTTTCGCCTCTCGCCGCTAGAGGCGCTCCTCCATCGTGAAAAAGGCCCATTACTCACAGGGGACCCTGATCACGAGAAAGAAATTTACAGAAGAATAAAATTGGGTTGGAGTGCATACGGCAGGCATTACCAAATCCTGACTGGGAGCTTACCACTGTCGTTGAAAAGAAAAGTGTACAATCATTACATTCTACCGGTGCTAACATATGGGGCAGAAACTTGGAGGTTAACAAAGAAGCTCGAGAACAAGTTAAGGACCGCACAAAGAGCGATGGAACGAAAAATCTTAGGACTAACGTTAAGGGACAGGAAGAGAGCGGTGTGGATCAGAGAACAAACGGGGATAGCCGATATTCTAGTTGACATTAAGCGGAAGAAATGGAGCTAGGCAGGCCATGTAATGCGTAGGATGGATAACCGGTGGACCATTAGCGTTACAGAATGGATACCAAGAGAAGGGAAGCGCAGTCGAGGTCGGCAGAAAACCAGATGGGATGATGAAGTTCGGAAATTTGCAGGCGCAAGTTGGAATACGCTAGCGCAAGACAGGGGTAATTGGAGATCGCAGGGAGAGGCCTTCGTCCTGCAGTGGACATAAAATATAGGCTGATATGATATATATATATATATATATATATATATATATATTTCCCCCAAATACACACCTACATCATGGCTGCCTGGCCCCCGTTATCATTATTCTGTCGATAGACTTACCAAGAAACTCATCAAAAACAAAGGCAGTGCCACTTTCACTACAAACGAAGGCTTATCAGCATATTGTAAGGTAAAAAAATAACAGAAAAATGTGGACTGCATTTCAATACTAATAAGAATACCATGAAACCCATACAATAATAGAAAGCCATGTGATAGGCCTCTTATTCATGGTAAATAAGGAACAGTGTCCTGAAAGCGTAGGGAGACGTAGACACACCCCAAGTTCGGACTTTCAACTGGTAAGTTTATTGAATTAACGAGTTCATGAACAGTTTAACTGCACATACACCTGGAAGGCAGTGAACAATTTATGACATGCACTCGTGGTTAGATCAGGTGATACTAAACAATAATGAATTAACAAAAATAAAAACTATCGCGCTGCTTCGCTGTCAACGATTTGCGTGGTCTAAAAAGGAAGTTTCTTCTAAGAAGACTATTGCAGGCTGACTAATGCAACCTGGTCCTGCTTTCTGTATTCTATAGGCCTCGCAAATTTCATGCGTCAATTGGTCTGTGAGGCGAAAAAGAATCTCGGTCCGACAGAATTCTGCAGTGCACCCTCAGTCATGGCAATGCATTGCGAAATGAAAAGCGCAAACAGTGCATTTTGATGCTCCCTGAGGCCCACGTTTACACACTGCCCTGATTGTCCCACGTACACTCGGCCACAGGTGAGGGGGATGCTGTACATGATTGCAGTGGCGCAAGGCAAACACACATGTTAGTGTGCCTTACGGGGCAGACGCTACCTACTTCCTTTCTGGCTGAAAAGAACAAAACAAATCTTTGCCATGCCACGATCCCCCCCCCCCCTTCAACCTGTGCGAACGCTAGTGGATGTATGGCTAACGGCTTGCTTCTTGGTGCCGCATCTTTACTCTCCAAACTTTACTCTTCTCACAAGCTTTCCTTAAGACGCCAATAGCATGCTGTCTTGTGGAAAGTTCGTGCAAGAATTGAAGCATGCTATGGACACTAGCGTTCGCACAGGTTGAAACAAAAAAAAGGGTGGGGGGGGGGGCGGAAGGGATCGTGGCATGGCATAGATTTTTTTCAGCCAGAAAGTGGGTAGCATCTGCACAGCAGTTACAAAATGTGTGGAGAAAGGTGCAAATGCAAAAAAAAGTCTGCCCTGTAAGGCACACTAATATGCATGTGCCTTGCGCCACTGCAATCGTGTACAGCAACTCCCTCACCTGTGGCCGAGTGTACGTGGGACAATAAGGGCGGTGTGTAAACGTGCGCCTCAGGGAGCACCAAAATGCACTGTTTGCGCCTCGCATTTGGCAATTCGGGTGCACTGCAGAATTCTCTCAGACCGAGAATCTTTTTCGCCACACAGACCAATTGACTCATGAAATTTGCGAGGCCTATAGAATACAGAAAGCAGGACCAGGTTGCATTAGTGAGCCTACAATAGTCTTCCAAGAAAGAGAAATTTCCTTTTTAGACCCCGCAAATCGTTGGCAGCCGAGCAGTGTGATGTTTGTTTTAAATTCATTCTTGTTTAGTATCACCTGATCTAACCACGAGTGCATATCATGAATTGTTCACTGCCTTGCAAGTGCATGCACAGCTCAAGTGTTCATAAACTCGTTGATTCAATAAGTTTTCCAGTTGAAAGTCAGCACTTGTGGTGTGTCAAGTCTCCCTTCGTCTACGTTTTCAGTGCGCTGTTCCTTATTTACCATGAATCAATACCAAGTTCTTCCAGTTTTCCCTCCTCTTCAGGCCACTTATGCATCTTCATGTTTTTGCCATGTGGCGCGCCAAGGGTCATTTTTCGCAACTTTTGGGGAAGAATTGAAAATATAAATCCACATTTAATGAGAAAAACATGGCTTATTTTAACCAGTAGGATAGGTCATTTTTGCACAAGCGGTTTTCTCAATTCATGTTCCGAGCAGTTGTCTGTCCCTTTACGTGAAGGTTCCGGACACTAAAACCCCAGAAATATACTAGCAAACCCCAGAGTGCACTAAATACCTAATTTATACTAGTTTTTCTACAGCCAGGTTTCGTTTAGCTTTCTCCCTCTCATAACATCATAGCACAGAAGTAAACCACGTAAGACATCGGAAGGTTTGACACTTGCTTCGACTTGCTTGTCGAAAGGATGTTTCGGCTTCTCCACAGAAGCCCTGTTCACTGACTATTATTGATTTCATTTAGCTACAACAGGCATATGGCCAACGACTATGTCAGTGAACAAGGCTTCATGGGGAAGGCAGAACATATAACCCCTTCAACAACACTATTTTGATCTGCATTACATTTATTGTGGCTTTAAACTGGGTGGGAAAAAGCATGTCAAAAAACAAAACGGATGGCAACCAAGGTGAAAAAACATTAAACAATGCTATTTCCCCTTCACGGGGGCCGTGTTCTCTCTATGGCCAGCATCTGTTTTTGCCATGAATGTTCAATGCAATGGTTCGAGCTGTTCGCAATTTGACCAACTTTCCCAACCCTTGTCATTACGGCATGGAAAATGGGGCACCCCCATTACAATACCGTATTTACTCGCATAATGAACGCACTTTTTTTCCTTTGAAAATATGCGCAAGTTGGGGGGGGGGGGTGCGTTTATTATGCAGGGTAAAATTTTGAACTATTTGTTTTTCCGCGGCCACCTCCAACGAAAGCCGCAATTTCGTCCGCAAGGCGAACCATCGATTGCGATAGCAAATGCGTAGAGAGTTATACAAAGTAAGGATAGTAGTTCTATCGCCCGTATAAACTTCCAAAGTAATTTAACCAGCATGGTGTCAGCGCGCACAGGCAATCATGAACCAATCACACTCGATGACCGCGGACACTCACAGTCGAAATGCTGGTGTGAGGAAGCGCTGCAGCAACAGCGAGCGAAGTGGCCTTCATGCCATGTATGACTTCAACGCAAACTGAGCGGTGATAACGGAGTACGCTCAAAAGTATAAGCTGCCGTCGCACCTAGACTCAGCCTCCGACGCAGATCGTTTTCAAGATAGGGCACGCCCGGCCGTGCAATGTGCAGTTGCTGTGCCGCCTCCCTCCCCTCCCAACGGCGCCATGCACACGACGAAATACGGCGCGTTTCCTACCCGCTTTCTTCCCTCCAACGCGGGATAAAGCCGCGATCATTGGCGCCGACTTAAAAATGCACCTGGAGTGTCCATATGATGCTACCGCTATAAAAGTAGGAGACACACGTACAATTCAGCGTCTGATACAATCGTACCCACTGAATGCCATATCGGACGCCGCATCGTACTGTGTCTCTCCTACTTCACGGCAGCAAGTTCAGGATGTGTTTATTTCGCGGGAGAAAAAAATTTTGAAATTTTGACGACGAAAGTTGGGGGTGCGTTCATTATGCGAGCGTGTCCATTACATAAGTAAATAGGGTATTTCACTTATTCAATATGAAGGGCATAAATTCTCTTACATAATGTAGAATAGTGGTAGATAAAACAAAGCACAGAAAAATCAGAGTAGTGGAATAAAAAGTAACAGGGGCCACAGGGTATGTGGGTTTACATTCTTAAAGTAATTGCTAGTGCTCTAGAAAATGCTTTGAACCATTGCATGAAACTGGATAGTTTAGGAGTTTGTTTCATGGGCTTGTAGCACAAGAAAAAAAATTTTAGTGCAATCAGGCAATTCGACAACAGGTACACTAGACTTGCTGCAAATGTGGTTTTCATTACATATCCAACTGCAATGCAATTTTCAAACTCTATTATTTAGAAAACAATACTGTAGATTAAAATGAGGTAAATACAGTATATACAGAACATCATTACACCCCTTTTCCTGTACTGTGTCCCACTTGTTTGCACTGCTATTTATCATTCACGATGTGCCAACTCGTCTAACAAAAAGAATTTATTCACAAGTGCTCTACATTGTGTCCTTCTATAGAAAGCTGCCACAGTTTGCATTTTATATCAGCAATAGATTTTTATTAACTTAACGATTTACTCCTGCTTCATGAATGTATCTCTACGGAGAGCTGTTGGAGATCACCGATTCAGCAAGCCACTATGGTAGCTCAGTGCCTATGGCGTTGCGGTGCTGAGCTCGAGGTCAAAGATTTGATTCTGGCAGTCAGGGTCACATTTCGATGAGGTCTCATTGCAAGAACATTAGTGTACGCTTAGATGCATGTTAAAGAAACTAAGGTCCAGTCCAAATATGTCATTAGAAACTATACAGCAGGGAACAAATTATTTTCATGAACTCTTTAGTGTGTGCGATGCAAAGTTCCTTGAAATAGAACCCACACCATGTTTCATGAAACAGCACAGAACTTCCACATGTTACATAGCCTCATAATTATAAATAAAAGGGCAGTACAAACCAAGGTGGCAGCCACAGCCTCATCCCGCACGGCTGCCTCTAATTCTTTATTAATGTCGGCAGGTAGCCGAGGAAGAACTGGAGGCACCGTCGACAAGGCAGGCTGAGACACTGCACCGGTCTTGTTGAGAGGCTCAGTTTCATCCAGCCTCTCAGACACGACCCGTACTTCATGCCTCAGCTGCTGCAGCTCATGCAGGATGTCCCTGTTCTGCTGCCGCACCTCCAGCTGCACCCGCAGCAGCATCGCTGAAACACAAAAATATTTACTTCACAGCAGAAGCGGTAGATTTATGACATATTTGGTTGTTTCAGAGCACTCTGCTAAATGCAAAGTATCAGGATTTGTACAGGTCTCGGTGACAAAAATTCATAGGTAATTAAAGACTTTCAAGGCTACCTCCAGCAATAGAAGGAGAGGTGGAAGCATTCCATTGTGTCCTAATGGGGAGTACCACATTTTCCGGTCTATAAGTCGCATCTTTTATAAAACTCAACCCCTCAAACCGGCAGCTTTTCCAGAAAAAAACGTTTGTTGCATGCACTTCGACTTGCCACTTTAGCCTGAAGCTGTCACCTCTAGCTTGCTGGTCAGCCCAGTTGGCAGAGCGACTGCTCTGTAAATGTAAACCTGCTCCAAGTTTGCCTTCCCCTTTCACATAAGCATGAGCATAAAAAACAAAAAACACTAGCAATTACCCGACAGCTCCGTGGTGTCCACAGCCAACTCGCATTCCGCCTTCTTCGCCCTCCTCTTTGCCTTGTCATAAGTGCCTTTGAACAAAGTAAAAATATTCAAAACAGATTATAATAGACACTAGAACGACAAGTAACCTGTCAAGCTGTGCAGGCTACATTCAACGGACAAATGTCACGAATAAGATATTTGTGACCTCTGTGAATGCCCAAAGCAAACTGCGCAGACATTGTGAACAAGCTGGCACAGCTTTGATGACGTCAAAGTATCAGTGGTACAAGTTAACATAACTCAGGAACTGTAGAATGACACTAAAGAATTAATTTGTCATTGTTTTTATATTCTTTGCGAGTTTTCAGTTGCACCCACCGCCACCAACAGTCAATGTTATGACATATCGGAGACCGTCAAGCACCTGCAAATCTCAATAAACAATGAATCATTTTATTATTACAAACCCCTTTCAATGCAAAAATGCAGATTGCATTTCGTATAACTTGGGATGGCAACATTCAAACTGGCCAAAAGGTGCAAGCCTCTTGGTGCACAGTTTTGAAAGTTAGATGTTTAACAAACTATGCAACCTTCTAAGGCAGGTTTACACCTGCAAGATATCAGCCATAAAATGACAAGAGTGCTGTTAATATTCAAGCTATTGCTAATTTTACAGATGTAGACATTGCAAGCTAGGCGGGGAAAAATTATGCATAAAAAGTTGTCGCAGTTTCACCTGAAAGGCGAAGCATCAATTGCGATAGCAAATTTGTAGAGAGCTATACGGAGTAATGATATTAGCTTTATCAGCTGTATAAACTTGGACATGCAGCAGCACCGGCAACGCGCAGAACTGTTGTCGACGCCGTCGGCGTTTTGCCCGCGTTCGCTCAAAATGCCTGCGGCGTTGGTGACTGTTGCCGGAGCCTCTGATATAAATAGGCACTTCGTGCCGCAGCTAAACGTCGCCTCCCTTCCCTCCCCCCCCCTCCCCCACGGCCTCTCGCGCGTCGGAAGAAGGCGCGTTTGCTCTACATATATGGTGATTGTAAAGGAGGAAAGAGACGCCTACTTCTGCAGCCCTTAAGGAAGCACGGCGCAGAACGCGCGTTTGTTCTCCGCCGTGCGTTCACTCCCCGTGAAAGAGCGCGTCCCTCGCGCCCTTTCACTCGCGCATACAGCGTTCGGCGGCGCGCGGCGACGATTTCATCTCCATTGACGTCATACGGAACCTCACGGCGACGGCGAACGGCGACGCCGACGGCAGAAATCTGCTTTTGAGTGTCCATATAATTGCTATCGCAATAATAATAAACAGCGAAGGCTTGATTACTTTCCTGTATGTGCAACAATGGTGCTTGTCAACAATAATTGCAACATTTTCAACAGCTATACCAGAGTGCATTATACACAAACTTTAATTTAAAGAAAAAGGGGGGGGGAGGCAAACGAACTGTGTTGGTCCTGACCACCGTGCTCTTAAAGGGACACTAAAGAGAAAAGTACTTCTGCATCAGTAAATTACTGTTCAGTCTACACAAACAAAACAAAGTGCATGTTCTTTGGAGTTTGGTTGAAAAAGTGCTAGTATTCATGATGCACGTCATCCAAGTAGCAAAGCAATGAGCCAACTTTTTATTTGTTCTAATTGTCAAGATGTTAATTTGGGAGATGAGCATCATAAGTGACACCAAAACAAACCGTTTCCAGCGAGGAACACATTGTGTGCTTATTTTTCCGGCAATGAACCCCCCCCCCCACCCCATGAAATTTGAAAAAGATCATGTGCATGGAATTGCAGGGCCCTGTGGGTAAGCAAGCTGGCCCTGTCATTGACAATAACATAAATATTCTTTACACAATGCACCAACAGCTCCCCAACAGCTCCTCGGAACTGGTTTTGGCACGTAAAACTCGAGAAAGGACAGTTAACTTTCCCCGCTGAGACTGTTGGATGACACAGCAACCTTGTGCACACGGGTGCATTGACGCATGGCAGTTTTCATACTTGCAGGCTTCTCTCCACGAGAAAAAAAAACGTGATGTGGACCTTGCTGGAAGCATGTCACTCTAATATATCATACAACTTCCTGATCAACACCCTAACAGATAGATGACTAAATTAAAAGAGTTAGCTATAACTAATTAGGTGCCAAGGGCTAATAAATTACTGGCCATTTCTCAACTGGACTCTGAATAACATGCACTTGGTTTTATTTGTGTAAAATTATCTGTGTATTTTTAAAGCTTGTTACATAACAGCTGGGACACTATACCATCAGGGTTTTTTTTGTTACAGAGGGTAGTGGTCACAGGTACAAGGATTAGGTACAACACAATGTCATTCCTACTTATCCAATGTTAGCTGTTGTAATAATACGAGAAAAACGAACCCTATTAATGCGACACAATATTAGGTCAAAACAAAAGGAAAGCGTGGTACAGTAATTGGTACATTAGCATATGAGCACTTAATACAGCCATGAGACAGTGAAAGGGCTGCAACAATACATTGCAGTTACTGCCCTCATAAAATCATAATCTTGAACTTAAACTGTTTGAATGAGATGACAATACTACTCTTTTGATATACTTGGTATATACGAGTTCAAGGTACAAGTTCAACAGTCAGTTAAGACAGCTGAGCATAAGGTTAGCCGTGATATGTACGTCAAACTTCTACAGGGTGCTGAATAATTTCGCTGCACCTGTTCGAAAAAAGATTTTGCACTCATCACTGCACTGTTATTGCTGAAATTTTGCAGAACGATCACATTTTGGGGTCGCCTTCGTTGAGTATGACACTTACCACAGTTAATTGCCTGGTGTTTTTAGAAAAAAAGTTAGAATCTGCCTTCACTTGTGGGGATGTGACCTGCTGCAACGAGAGCACTAGCATAAACTTGTGTCGCTGCCTGCTGGCAGCTGTAGAAAGCAGCTGGTCAGGTAGGTTTGCCACATGTTCCAGGAGCAGGCAACATGCGGCAAACCTCCCTGACCAGCTGCTTAACGAAACTTCACACCCATGAATTTTGTATATGTAATGAAATTTCAGTCTCACGAAGAACAAAAATCGTCTGTGTGGAAACGCGACTGTCACGAATAAGCAATTGGTGCAAAAGTTAGGTGCAGGACTATTACTACTGACGTAAACCACCTCATGACTTGCTGAGAAGCGTGTTGACTGCTGCACATTATCTCATAATTTCTGCCTAAGGAAGCTGGCATGGCATCAGAATCGCCGCGCGTATAAGGAGCCATTCTGCGCCTAGTCTCCGCGTCTAGTACGGGGCACGCTGCAATTGAGAAGTTTTTTTCTATGCACCGAATCTGTTTTAGAGGTTTTGCTAAAGATCCACGTATGCCACAAGCGCTCCGCTATTTACATGCGCCGTTTGATTCATGTGGTCGATCCACTGCATAAGGCTGGAGCTTTCTGTGCAAGCATGCGAAATCGGCGGTTTCATTAGAGCATGTATCCTTTTGCACGAGGTACAATTAAGCTCGTCTCCCATGGAGAGCAAAGCTAGCGGAAGGCGGTGAAAGTTTACGCTAAGTTGTGAACAACACGTGGCTGAAGCGAAGTGTTACATGATCTCATATTGTGGCACTAACACGCACCACTCGTACTGGACGAACAGGGAGCCATTAGGCCACGCCGAGCACTAAAGAAGTCTCTTAGATTATTTTTCAGGTGCTTTAATGTTCGCATAGAATCCACATGGCTTTGTTTGGCACCACCGCAGCAGTGACGTCGGAATTTCTCGCGAAAACGGCTAATTTATTTCCTGGCCGGCACGGTTGCGTGTAGACTCCGCTGCCCTAAACGATGCAGGAGATGAAGTGCTTGTGGCCGGGTAACACGCGCATAGATCCCCGACAGACCTCATTCAAGATCTATAGTGTAGCTATATCGCGCAAGTCGTGCATGAAATCTACGCCCAGCGTCTTTCTGTGCATCAAAAAAGCGGTCTAGTCAATGCCATTCCGGAGTATATAACATGCGCGCATGATTGAACTCATCTCGAGCGCACGTAGTACACTACCGATCGGCCTAGCCACACGTGCGCTCGCTGCATATTTGGCACGTGCCATTAACTACGCAAATACTCGCACACGACGTTGACCCGTAGATGAGAATGCACATAAGGTACAATCTCGAGAAGAAAACTCTCGTATTAAAAAATGCATACTCACGCACACGTTGACTTCAGTCTCCTCGGTTACCACGTTGCGCACAAGGCAAGGCTGTCGTCGATGGCGATGGCGATGGCGCAAATTCCGGGACAAAAGGAGAGAGAGGAAATCGAGGAACCGAGGCTCTCTTCTTTTCTTTTTTTTTTGAGTCACCTCTCGAATCGCCAGTGCAAAAGTACATTATTATTTCATTAATTACGGCGGATGATACACAATAAAAACAAGCATACCGGGAAGCGCGTTCAAGTCGCGTGGGTCGCACCAGAATCATTGAATGACCAACACGAAAAAAATGTATATTAATGTTTGTATTAATTCGATCCGCAATCCGGCTTTCCGTGGCTATAGAGTGTACTAGTGGCTGCTTCGCTACGGTTTGCAGGTGGTGTAGGTGAATCGAACGTAGCTTTGACACGTTCTATTCACCTGTATTAACAGCTCATTCGTTTCAGCGGTGCAGCAATGTCGCCTTCGAACACCCTATGAGAAACCCGCAGTTCGCTTCAAAATATACAGGGAAGGTGCTGGGATGGTTCGCGATTTTGCTGCGCCCTTTCTAGTGTCGGTGCCGACTTTGTGCAGTCGTGCAGGTACAGTGTCCTAGAATGTACACATACCTTATATTCTAAAACACTGTGGTACAGGTGCGAAGCAGCAGCGCAGCAGGCGACACAGCACACATGCACAAGCGCCGTTAAAACCCAGCTTACGGCTATCTGCCGTGTCTAGGAAAGCGCGGGTATAATAACGTCTCCGAAGCCGAGAAGCCGATTACACCAGCAGTTCAACACCTATTTAACGCAAGCCGTGCACATTGGTCGGACAAAACGCACACCTGCACCGGGTCAGCACTTCGGCATTTGTTTCGTGTGCCGCGCTTTTCGTGAATCGGTGCGCGAACTGGTTCACAGTGGTGCAGGCGAATCGAACGGGCCTTTAAAAAATCCGTTCGCTTCATGGAAGAACGGAAAAAAAATGTCGCAGTTTCGCCCGAAAGGCGAAGCATCAATGGCGATAGCGAATTAGCAGAGAGCTATTCGGAGTAGGGATAGTAGCTTTATCGGCTGCATAAAGTTTGACACATTCACTACTAACTGAATTAACAAGCGTGATGTCAGCGCGCACAAGCACACATGAATAGATCACACTCGATGACCGCAGACAACCACTGTCAAAACGCTGGCAGCAAGCGCAGCTGCCGCAGCGAGCGAGCGAAGGTTCGTGCGGTTTATCGCTTCAAGGGAAAACTGGGCGGCCGAAGGCACAGCATACAAAGGTCAGAGCCGTTTGGAGGTCGCTTGCAAGATACGGTGCGCGCGACAACACCGGCAGCCCCTACCGGCGCAAACATAATGAAGAACCAAGCGCAAAGCGCAAAGTACATGAACGCATTTGTTGGCAGAGTAGAAGCCGCCTCCCCCCACCCCCCTCCCTTCCGCGCTTCCTTCCCGCTTTGCTCCTTTCGCGTGGGAGATTGCGGCGCCAGTTCCCCTTGCGCCCGGTTGCAAGATTTTATCGCCCTTGGACTTTATACGGAACCTCACGCCGACGACGGCAGAAATCCGCTTGAAGTGTGCATATAATTGCTATCGCAATAAAAACTTCCTTCATGGAGGAAGAAATTTTTATTCCTCCATAGTTCGATTCAATTCGGCTCATGCGTTGGCAGGTCGGCTGCTCCTTGCTGTGACTGACTGCCCCACTGCACTGCTGCTGTCCACGCTTTCGCATCGCCGTCGTCTTGCGTTTTTCGGCACGGGCTACAGCGTTGCGGTTTCGGCATCTGACTCATCCCTCTCACTCATCATGCCCTCCAAGTGGAGGAAATGTCGAGTCGTAAGAAAGGAATACAACAAGATAATGAATGAGCTAGGACTCGCGCAGCTTGTTGGCCTTCCTTGTCCAACGACGAAGCTGCAAGCTTCACCTCTGCAGACAGTTCTCGTGTAGAGCGACTTTCGCCTCCGAAGCCGGAAACCAGCAGACAATCGTGAAGTTCAATTTCCATGGATGACGGTGGTGAGCCTCCGTTCAAACGGTTGAACGAGCGTTCGAGAAGTGAAGCCTTTGTTGACGACGTCTGCAGACAAGAAGCTCCTTTCGTAGAATGCCAATCAGATAGTGCGGGTACGTCCTCATGTGAGCACAGCGACTGATAGCAGCTCAAGTGACGAAGGAAGTCCCCTAGGTAGCGATGCAAGTGATGAGTCTGATGACTTTCTCGCTTCAGACAGCTTCACTGGGCCAGATGAGGGAATAGCCTTCACTTGTAGTCAAACGCTCTTTCATGTACTTTCCGAACAACTGTCTGCAAGTGAAGAGCTTGCTGTAATTGCTTCCAAACATAATATGACGCATGCATGCATTAACGATGTCCTCGATTTCTGGCGGCGAAGAGGCATCTCTGACCTTCCAAAAGATGCTAGGACAGTTTTGAAAACTGAGCGCAAAGCTCAGGTGGAGCAAAATGGTTCATTTGTGCACTTTTGCCTTGCAGAAGGAATTCGTCAAGTGTTGCAGCTGGGGCAAGTAGTTCCAAGTGAACTGAAGCTACAAGGCAACATTGACGGAGTCCCTCTTTACAAAAGTAGCCAGCTTGCCTTTGGTCCATTTTGTGCCGCATAAAAATGTGGAGGCATCACCGCCATTTCTTGTCAGTGTGTACTGTGGTGCAGGGAAGACGCTATGTCTGCAGGATTACCTAGAGCCATATGTGCAAGAAGTCTCCGACCTAACCTGTGAGGGGTTAAGCATAGGAGATGTTCATGTTCAGGTGAGCATTGGAGCCATGGTTTGCGATGCTCCTGCAAGGAGCTACGTCAAATGTATTGTTGGCCACACTGGCTATTATGCGTGCGAGCGATGCAACCAAAAAGGGCAGCACAATGAAAACAGGGTGACATTCCCAAAATTCATGCAGCAGCACGAATGCATCATTTCGATCTCAAGAGAAGAAGCGCCACCATTCTGGTGTTTTCCAGTGATAAGTGCCCTGTTGTGCTAGCTTAATATATTTTCAAAACTGACTCAAATATATTCTCAATTCATTTCTGTAATTGGCATGCTTTAAATAGAGCTGCTTTGTTTTAGAACAGATCCCATTCTGTGCAATCCCATTCTGTACGAATTAAAGCGTTGGAACGCATACAGTCTAGTGCTGCAAGGTATGTCCTGGGGCGGTACAATCGTTTGATAGTGAAACGGAATGAAAAGAAATCTAGGATGGACTCCTCTAAGCAAACGCCGCAAAAATCTTCGCCTCAAGCTTTTTTACGCTATATATAATAAGCAAACTGGAATCAAGGCCTCGTCATATCTGCGTCCTCCCATATTACTTGTCCACCCGAAGAGACCATGTGGTCAAGGTTCGGGAGTATGCCCCAGGACTAACCTTTTTAAGTTTTCCTTTCTTCCGAGGACCATATCGGAGTGGAATTTGTTACCGGCTGAGGTTGTGAGTCATGAGGGAGGTGGAGCGACGGAACGAAAAATGTTAGGACTACGTTAAGAGACAGAAGAGAGCGGTTGTGGATCAGAGAAAAAACGGGGATAGCCGGTGGACCATTAGGGTTACAGAATGGATACCAGAGAATGGAAGCGCAGTCGAGGTCGGCAGAAAACCAGATGGGATGATGAAGTTAGGAAATTTGCAGGCGCAAGTTGGAATATTCTAGCGCAAGACAGGGGTAATTGGAGATCGCAGGGAGAGGCCTTCGTCCTGCGGTGGACATAAAATATAGGCTGATGATGATGATGATGATGTTGTGAGCCAAAACTCTGTCGATTTGTTTTATTCTGTATTATGCCCCTCGCATAATGCCAATGGCGCTGCGAGTTTTGTTTGAATAAAAGAAAAAAAAGAACCAGCATAAATCCACGAGGACAGAAGCAAAATAAGTGACAGAACAAGAGTTAGACTTGGAGATATTAGTTTATCTTCACAACGCCCACAATGGCATTTTTGACACACAAGAGTTCGGTAGCTCAAAATGCTGATGTAAGGGTGGGAAAGTTGCGAAATTCACGCTAGTGTCTCGACACACTGAACCATAGCTTAAATTGCAGGTAGCTCAGAAAAGTCAATTTATAATTAATTACTAAGTTATAAAGACTTTTTTTCAGGTGGGGGGAGGATACAAATGTACTTCTAGGTGACAAGTTTAGTTGTTTTTTAATCTTTTTTATATTTGTTTGTTTTTTTGTTTTGTTTTAGCAAGATGGGTTTTAGGCTTTCTGGGGTTATTCAAAATATATATCGCAACTAAATGTTTTGTATGTGCGTGATCCCTGCAGCCACATCTCACCTTAACAAGGTTCATAGGTTATTCTAAATGTCTGCGTTCTTTATCACTGAGAAAAACAGATATCATGCTTGCATGTCAGGAGCTGTGTTTCTTAATTAGTACATTTCCAGAAGCTCACTTTCAAGAGTTGTACATGCCTTTCCCACTCATGCACATCATAAAAAACTGGAGGTATAGCTGCCATTCACAACAATGAAAGAATAAATGGCCACCTGTGTACCCATGGGCAGCAAAAGCAAAGTTCACGCATTCTATCATTGATGCGCTGATCAATGAATGTAAACCCTGCCACATGTAAAAGGGCTCTGCAAATTATTTCTGTGGCATGTGAACTCTGTGAATATTTTGTCGTGCAGCCACTCTTGAATTGGTTTGCAATATGGCCACAGAAGCCATCAAGCTTGCTGTGTGCTGAAAAGCGTCGATTCACATTGGGCCCGTTCTCTACTTTCTTGTGCAAAAATGCACAAATATTAGATTATTTCATTGTTTATTCTTCTTTGTTGTGATCACCTTGACGTGCATATTGCTGCCCATCTCATTTTTTTTTCACAGTCACTGTGTCACCACATCAGTGGCACTACTGAATTGCCCATCAGCTTCCAGGCAACAATTCCTTGCTGACACCTCTATTCATTTGAGTGAATGCAGCACTCTTCAAGACATCAATAACAACATGCCTAATGCTTGAAAAATGAGCTGCAGTGAGGTGCAGCAATGTAGTTCTGCCTAGATTGCAACATATTTGGGGCTAAGCCTGACAGTGACTACATAATAGAGCAGGTTGGTCATCATTCAGCACCTTGCCTATCTAAGCCTCACATCTTAATGGCAGCAGCCCTTGCTGCTTCCACACATGTGGAAAGCTAGCGTGAACACAGTATATAAATCTGCATCTATGCATGCAGCATGCACATTGTCACTGGAGCAGCCTTTTGGTGTGC
The DNA here is from genome assembly GCF_013339745.2 of Dermacentor silvarum. Classification (NCBI taxonomy): domain Eukaryota; kingdom Metazoa; phylum Arthropoda; class Arachnida; order Ixodida; family Ixodidae; genus Dermacentor; species Dermacentor silvarum. The sequence continues at coordinate 1,658,756 of NC_051156.1, forward strand.
ATTAGCACAATGGAAGCACCACATTAATCCACACTCAATTTACATTATCTCAAGCTGTGCCATGGAAGATGAGAGATGGCACAATTACTGTATCTGTGATGCGTCATGGCATGTCCTTATAGTTGTCATGCACATGTCATCTTCGACATGATGCCCTTATGAATGAAGCAACAGCTTAACCACTGCCTTTCAGTATACGTAGCATAGGGACACTAAGAGCGAAACTAAGTTATCTTAGACTGACTTAGGTTGACTTTTACTGCAGAATATAAAGGCCAAATTTTTTTTTTCTTTTTAATGTCGTATTGGTGCATCAATGTGGTAGTATGAAAGATTTCAGTGTGTTCCCTCATATTCAGGATGTGTAAGACAGGGGAAGTACTTAAAAGTTCCTAAGGTTATTTTTTCGCTTCTTTAGAATGAAGTCATTCTTGACCAGATAAACAAGTAGACCCGAGTAGGTCTTGTCAAAATTGAAGACATCACAGTGAGCCTGGTGCTATAGAACTTCACCGCAGCACTACCACTCGTCTTCCAATTTTGTTTCTTCTCGGACTTGCCAAGCTGCCTCTTTTGTTAACAGGGTCCGTTTTGCTATTGCAGTGCATAATTTACGATACAGCCTAACTTGGTAGTCCCCTTTAGCACACCTATAATGTAAAGTGTAAAATTGCTGTTACAGTTGAGCCTTATCTGAGGTGAGTACATGGTTATGAAAACAGACACCAGAAACGAAATTTCCTGTGTGCATTGGCATGGGAGATAATGACGATTTGGTTAGAGTGAATGCAATAGCCACTTAATTGGGCTTGCATTTTTTAGGTCTAGTTACAATCACTACCACAAAGTGTAGATTAATTGCAAACACCTACTGCACTTCCTTCAAGCAACTGGTAGCAGGATTCTCACACATAACTTCTACACTGTAAACAGTTTAGAATGTATACATAAGTAGGAACAGCTAATGGTTTGGTGTGGTAATAAACATATGATGAACAGCACTGAAGACAAACACAAGAAGAACAGATAATGCAGTGACTATAAACTAAAGTTTATTTGAAATGTGTGTGCCATTTCATCAGGTTACCACACAAACTTTCCAGTTGTCATTAGTTTTGCAGATTTTAAGCTGTTTGCAGTGCTAAAGATGAACACCACACAAAGAAACAACAAGCTTTTTAATAAACTGTAGTTCACATAAAAGGGCATTTAGAAGCCTAGTTGATGCATATGAAACATGATTTAAGACCTCCCCCCCCCCCCCAAAAAAAAAAAAACGACATGGCACGAAAGAAAGAGTAGACAAGGGACAAGCGTTTTGAGGGTTCAGAGTTGTGACTACATATGTGTCAGATGGTGCAACATTCAGGAAAGAGCCTTGTGACATATAATTGCCATGGAAGTTTACATTGCCTTTCTGTATGGATAACACTGAAAATACTACTCGATCCTACCAGCAGTGGCCACAATGTAATGATGTGGCAAAATGCAAAATAATGCTTGTGTATAATGCACTTTGGCTGCATGTTGGACTCCCGGAGGTCAAAATGAATCCATTTTCTTCCACCACACCATTTATCACAGCTACATGCTACACGCCTGTTTCTTAGGGACATCAAACCCCATGAATGAATCTTTTTATGCACAGCATTTGGTCACTTGTATGAGCTGTTTATTATTGTGCACAGTGTAATGATGACTGTGGCATTTTTTTTTTAATGATGAATTCAAAAGTCTGTGATGACACGTGAGTATGTGTATGTTTCGTGTTATATGATTTGTTGCCATAGAAACTTCTAACATGTTTTAATCCGGCACATTAGCCTCAACCTCACTTCACCAATGCTGCTATATAGTCGCCTAAGACAGGGGGCGCCTATACTGCAAGCTCACCCTCCGCTAAGTACAAAATAACTTATTAGTCACGGCTAGTTGCGTGTGCCGCCGCCCGATTTAAAGGGTGCAGCCTTATACCCCATCCATCCACACTTTTGTGAGCATGTCTCGGAAGTCCCCGATCGCGGATCGAATCCCGGCCACGGCGGCCCATTTCGATGGGGGCAAATGCGAAAACACCAGTGCACGTAAAGAACCCCGGTTGTCCAAATTTTCCGGAGTCCCCCACTACGGCGTGCCTCATAATCAGATCGTGGTTTTGGCACGTAAAACCCCACAATTTAATTGTTTTCTTCGGAAGTCCCCCAGAAATGCTAGCACTTCAGCGGCATTTCTCCCAATAACCACAGATTAATCGGGTGAAAACGCATGGAATTAACAAACGGTAACCGCGCATTAATAAGCAACTTAAAAAAAAGAAAGAAAAAAAAAAAAAAGAGAGAGGGAGGATTCGAACACGCGTCTTGCCGAGAATGGTGATAAGGTATCCGCACCCCACGCACACGACCACTTACACGAAGCAGCTAGTGGTGCATTTTAGTATATATATATATATATTA